>NW_026639282.1:0-4638 GCF_028554395.1 Pezoporus wallicus
CTCCTCCCCATTGGTCCACCGCACCGGAAGTAGGCGGGGCCACCCCTAACCACACTTCCTCCTCTCCCAGGCGGCAATGGCGGCCTCCACCTCCGGGAGCTCCGCTCCGAGCCGGCCCCGAGCCCCGGGACGGAGCCGTCGCAAACCGGGACCGGGACCGGGATCGAAGCCGAAGCCGAGGCCGGGGTCGGGGTCGGGGTCGGGTCCGGGTTTGAGGCCCCCGAGGCCGGATCCGTTCCCAGGCCCCGCGGCCCTGCCCAGGGCCCGGCTGAGGAGGTTCCTGAGGGGAGGAGGGGAGAGAGCGGTGAGGGGGGAGGGGAGGATGGGGGGGGGATGGGGGGGGGGACTGAGGGGGGATGGGGGGGGAGGGGGGAATGGGGGGAGGGGAATGGGGGGGATGGGGGGAGAGGGGAAAGAGGGGGGAGGGGAGAGAGGGGGGAGGGAGAAGGAGGATGGGGAGAAGGGAATGGGGGGGGAGGGGAGAGCGGTGAGGGGGGAGGGGAGGATGGGGGGGGGATGGGGAGAGAGGGGGAGGGGAATGGGGGGAGAGGGGGGGGAGGGGAATGGGGGTAAAGGGGGAGGGGAATGGGGGGGAGGGGGTAGGGGAGAAAGAGGGGAATGGGGGGGGATGGGAGAGAGGGGAGGGGGGAGGGGTGGTGGGGGGAGGGGAGAGAGAGAGGAGGGGGAGCGGAATGGGGGGGATGGGGGGGGTTGGGGTGAATTGGGGCAGGTTTGGGTCGATTTGGGTCATTTTGGGGTCGATTTGGGTCATTTTGGGGTCGATTTGGGTCATTTTTGGGTCCATTTGGGTCATTTTTGGGTCCATTTGGGTCATTTTTGGGTCCATTTGGGTCATTTTTGGGTCGATTTGGTTCCTTTTGGGTCGATTTGGACCGTTTTTGGGTCGATTTGGGCAATTTTTGGTTCGCTTTCGGTCATTTTGGGTCCATTTGGGCCATTTTTGGGTCGATTCGGGTCATTTTAGGTCGATTTGGGCCATTTTTGGGTCGATTTGGGTCAGGTTTGGGTCGATTTGGGCCACGTTTGGGTCGATTTGGGCCATTTTTGGGTCAATTCGGGTCATTTTGGGTCGATTTGGGCAATTTTGGGTCGATTTGGGCCATATTTGGGTCATTTTGGGTCGCTTTCGGCCCTTTTGGTTCGATTTGGGTCATATTTGGGTTATTTTGGGTCGATTTGGGTCATTTTTGGGTCGATTTGGGCCATTTTGGGGACAATTTTGGGGACATTTTTGGGTCGATTTGGGCCATTTTGGGGACAATTTGGGCCGTTTTGGGTCGATTTGGGTCATTTTTGGGTCGATTTGGGCCATTTTTGGGTCGATTTGGGCCATTTTTGGGTCGATTTGCGTCATTTTTGGGTCGATTTGGGTCATTTTTGGGTCGATTTGGGCCATTTTTGGGTCGATTTGGGCCATTTTTGGGTCGATTTGCGTCATTTTTGGGTCGATTTGGGCCGTTTTTGGCTCATTTTGGGTCGATTTGGGTCCGTTCCCTCTCTCCATAGCCCCGTGCCCTGGCCCCACGGCTCCGCTGGAGCCTCAAGCGCTCGGTGCAGGGGGAGGAGACGGCGGCCGCGAGGGCGGCGAGGACGGAGCTGCTGCTGCCGGAGGAACCGGGGTGGGGAAGCCCCATAGAGACCCATAGAGACCCATTGAGCCCCATAGAGACCCATTGAGCCCTATAGAGCCCCATTGAACCCCATAGAGACCCGTTGAACCCATAGAGACCCATTGAGCCCTATAGAGCCTCATTGAGCCCCACTGAACCCCATAGAGCCCCATTGACCGCCATTGAACCTATAGAGCCCCACTGAACCCCATAGAGACCCATTGAGCCCCACTGAACCCCATAGAGCCCCACTGAACCCCATAGAGCCCCATTGACCCCATTGAGCACCACAGAGCCCCATTGAACCCCATAGAGCCCCATTGACCCCATAGAGCCCCATTGACTCCATAGAGCCCCATAAACCCCATTGACCCCATAGCGCCCCATTGAAGCTATTGAGCCCCCCTGAGCCTCATTGACCCCCATTCAGCCCCATTGTCCCCATTGAACCCCATTGTCCCCATTGAGCCTCATTGAAACCCACTGAGCCCTATTGACCCCATTGAACCCCATTGTCCCCATTGACCCCCATTGAGCCCCATTGTCCCCATTGAGCCTCATTGACTCCCATTGAGCCCCATTGAGCCCCATTGACTCCATTGAGCCCCATTGACCCCACTGAGCCCCACTGAGCCCCATTGAGCCCCATTGAGCCCCATTGAGCCCCACTGAGCCCCATTGAGCCCCATTGAGCCCCACTGAGCCCCATTGAGCCCCATTGAGCCCATTGAGCCCCATTGAGCCCCACTGAGCCCCATTGAGCCCCATTGACCCCATTGAACCCCATTGTCCCCATTGAGCCTCATTGACTCCCATTGAGCCCCATTGAGCCCATTGAGCCCCATTGAGCCCCATTGAGCCCCATTGAGCCCCATTGAGCCCCATTGAGCCCCATTGAGCCCATTGAGCCCCATTGAGCCCCATTGAGCCCATTGAGCCCCATTGAGCCCCATTGAGCCCCACTGAGCCCCATTGAGCCCCATTGAGCCCATTGAGCCCCATTGAGCCCCACTGTGCCCCATTGAGCCCCATTGAGCCCATTGAGCCCCATTGAGCCCCATTGACCCCATTGAGCCCCATTGAGCCCCTATCCCATTGCCCCCAGGTTCCTGGAGCCCGACCCCGGCCAGGACACCTGCACCATCACCCAGGGGGACATCGTGGGGGCCGTGGACATCGCCAGCGCTGCCAAGGTGGGCAATGGGGCAATGGGGGGCAATGGGGCAATGGGGAGGAATGGGGGGCAGTGGGGTAATGGGGGGAATGGGGTAATGGGGGGCAATGGGGGGAATGGGGTAATGGGGGTAATGGGGGCAATGGGGGTAATGGGGGGAATGGGGTAATGGGGGGTAATGGGGTAATAGGGGGCAATGGGGTAATGGGGGGCAATGGGGCAATGGGGGGCAATGGGGCAATGGGGTAATGGGGGGGAATGGGGGTAACGGGGCAATGGGGGGCAATGGGGCAATGGGGGGCAATGGGGCAATGGGGGGCAATGGGGTAATGGGGGGCAATGGGGCAATGGGGGGCAATGGGGGAATGGGGAGGAATGGGGGGTAATGGGGCAATGGGGGTAATGGGGTAATGGGGGGCAATGGGGGAATGGGGGGTAATGGGGCAATGGGGGAATGGGGGGCAATGGGGCAGTGGGGGGCAAGGGAGCAATGGGGGGCAAGGGGGGTAATGGGGGGCAAGGGAGTAATGGGGTCAATGGGGGTAATAGTGTAATGGGGCAATGAGCAATGGGGTCAGTGGGGTTAATGGGGGTCAATGGGGTAATGGGGTCAATGGGGTAATGGTAATGGGGGGCAATGGGGCCAATGGGGGCCAATGGGGTCAATGGGGTTTAATGGGATCATGGGAATGGGGGGTAATGGGGGGCAATGGGGTCAGTGGGGACCCATGAGGCCACATATGGGGCACGTGTGCCATGGGGGGCTCACCCCCCCCCCCTCTGCCCCACAGCACTTCGAGCTCCGCTTGGAGCAGTTCGGGCCCTACCGCCTGGATTACACCCGCAATGGGAGGTGAGCGCCCCATAGGCACCCCATAGACGCCCCATAGACACCCCATGGGCACCCCATAGATACCCCATAGACACCCCATAGACACCCCATGGGCACCCCATAGCCACCCCGTGGACATCCCATAGCCACCTCATAGATACCCCATAGATACCCCATAAACACCCCATAGATGCCCTGTAGACACCCCATAGACACCCCATAGCCACCCCATGGGCACCCCATAGACACCCCATAGACACCCCATAGACACTCTATGGACACCCCATAGGCACCCCATAGACACACCATAGGCACCCCATAGACATACCATAGATACCCCACGGACACCACATAGACACCCTATGGACACCCCATAGACCCCCCCATAGATACCCTATAGGCACCCCATGGACACCCCATACCCTGTGGACACACCCCATAGCCACCCCATAGACCCCATAAACACCCTATAGATGCTGATAGATACCCCATAGGCACCCCACCACATAGCACCCCATGGACACCCCATAGACACCCCATGGACACCCCATAGACACCCCATGGCACCCCATAGACACCCCATAGACACCCCATGGACATCCCATAGACACCCCATAGAGACCCCATAAACATGGACCCCATAGACCCCATGACACCCCATACACCCATGGACACCCCATAGACACCCCATAGGACACCCCATGGACACCCCATAGACCCCATGGACACCCCATGGACCCCATGGACACCCCATGGACACCCCATGGACCCCCCATAGAGACCCCATGGACACCCATAGACGCCCCATAGACCCCATAGGGACCCCATAGACCCCATGGACACCCCCCCATGGACCCCATGGACACCCCATGGACACCCCATGGACACCCCATGGACGCCCCATGGACACCCCATGGACACCCCATGGACACCCCATGGACGCCCCATGGACACCCCATGGACACCCCATGGACACCCCATGGGACCCATGGACACCCCAT
>NW_026639283.1:0-4620 GCF_028554395.1 Pezoporus wallicus
CCCTCCCACCCCCATATCCCATCCCACCCCCTTAAGCCCCTCCCACCCCCATAGCCCCCCCACCCCATAGCCACTCCCACCCCTAAGCCCCTCACACCCCCATAGCCCCCACCCCCTAAGCCCCTCCCACCCCATAGCCCCTCCCACCACCTTAAGCCCCTCCCACCCATAGCTCCTCCCCCATAGCTCCTCCCACCCCCTTAAGCCCCTCCCACCCCCATAGCCCCCCCACCGCCTAGCCCCTCCCAAGCCCCTCCCACCCCCATATCCCCTCCCACCCCCTTAAGCCCCTCCCACCCCCATAGCCCCCCCACCCCCTAAGCCCCTCCCACCCCCATAGCCCCTCCCACCCCCTAAGCCCCGCCCACCTGCAGGACGTAGTCCAATCCCCGTGCACGCGCGGCCCCTCTGGCCCCGCCCACCGCGGCCTCCGCCTCCCGCGCCTCCATTGGGCGCCTGCGTGGGACCTCGGCCTGGTGCTGCAGCGCCCCCTGCAGGGCCTCGGCTGCGCGCCACCAATCACGGCGCGCCGCCCGCAAGCCCCGCCCACCTCTGCATGGGGGGGGGGGGGGGGCAGTGAGAGCCATTGAGACCCATTGACCCCATTGAGACCCACTGACCCCATTGACACCCATTAAGAGCCATTGAGACCCATTGACATCCATTGACACCCATTGACACCCATTGACACCCATTGACACCCATTGATACCCATTGACCCCATTGAGACCCATTGACACCCATTGAGACCCATCGACACCCATTGAGACCCATTGACACCCATTGACCCCATTGCCACTCATTGAGATCCATAGAGACCCATTGATACCCATTGACCCCATTGACCCCATTGAGACCCATTGACACCCATTGACCCCATTGCCACTCATTGAGATCCATTGAGACCCATTGATACCCATTGACACCCATTGAGACCCATTGATACCCACTGACACCCATTGAGACCCATTGACCCCATTGACCCTCATTGAGACCCATTGACCCCATTGACACCCATTGATGCCCACTGAGACCCATTGAGACCCATTGACCCCATTGAGACCCATTGAGACCCATTGAGACCCATTGACACCATTGAGACCCATTGAGACCCATTGAGACCCACTGACACCCATTGACCCCATTGACACCCATCGACCCCCACTGACACCAATTGACACCCATTGATATCCATTGACCCCATTGAGACCCATTGACACCCATTGACCCCACTGCCACTCATTGAGATCCATTGAGACCCATTGATACCCATTGACACCCATTGAGACCCATTGATGCCCACAGATACCCATTGAGACCCACAGAGACCCATTGACACCCATTGAGACCCATTGACCCCATTGACCCTCATTGAGACCCATTGACCCCATTGACACCCATTGATGCCCACTGAGACCCATTGAGACCCATTGACCCCATTGAGACCCATTGACGCCCACAGAGACCCATTGAGACCCATTGACACCCACTGAGACCCATTCAGACCCGTTGACCCCATTGACACCCATTGAGACCCATTGAGACCCATTGAGACCCATTGAGACCCATTGACACCATTGAGACCCATTGAGACCCATTGAGACCCACTGACACCCATTGACCCCATTGACACCCATCGACCCCCACTGACACCAATTGACACCCATTGATATCCATTGACCCCATTGAGACCCATTGACACCCATTGACCCCATTGTCACTCATTGAGATCCATTGAGACCCATTGATACCCATTGACACCCATTGAGACCCATTGATGCCCACAGATACCCATTGAGACCCACTGAGACCCATTGACACCATTGACCCTCATTGAGACCCATTGACCCCATTGACACCCATTGATGCCCACTGAGACCCATTGAGACCCATTGAGACCCATTGAGACCCACTGAGACCCATTGACCCCATTGACACCCGTTGACACCGATTGACTCCATTGACCCTCATTGAGACCCATTGAGACCCATTGAGACCCATTGACACCCATTGTCCCCATTGAGACCCATTGAGACCCATTGACACCCATTGTCCCCATTGAGACCCATTGAGACCCACTGAGACCCATTGACCCCATTGACACCCGTTGACACCGATTGACTCCATTGACCCTCATTGAGACCCATTGAGACCCATTGAGACCCATTGACACCCATTGTCCCCATTGACACCCATTGACACCCATTGAGACCCACTGAGACCCATTGACCCCATTGAGACCCATTGATGCCCACAGAGACCCATTGAGACCCATTGACACCCACTGAGACCCATTCAGACCCATTGACCCCATTGAGACCCATTGATGCCCACAGAGACCCATTGAGACCCATTGACACCCACTGAGACCCATTCAGACCCATTGACCCCATTGACACCCATTGAGACCCATTGACCCCATTGACACCCATTGACACGCATTGACCCCATTGACACTCAATGGACCCATTGAGACCCATTGACACCCACTGAGACCCATTGAACCCATTGAGACCCACTGAGACCCATTGATACCCATTGACACCCATTGACACCCGTTGACCCCCACTGACACCCATTGACCCCCATTGACACTCATTGAGACCCATTGAGACCCACTGAGACCCATTGAGACCCATTGATACCCATTGAGACCCATTGACACCCGTTGACCCCCACTGACACCCATTGACACCCATTGACACCCATTGACCCCTATTGACCCCCACTGACACCCATTGACCCCCATTGACACCCATTGCCACCCATTGCCACCCATTGTCGCCATTGACACCCACTGACACCCACTGACACCCATTGACACCCATTGACCCCCAGCACCCATGGGCTCACTCTTTGAGCAGGGCCTGGATGTGCCGGCGCAGCGCGGCCTCGGTGCTGTCCTGCAGCTCCTTGGGGGGGTTGGGGGGGGGATAGAACCACGTGACCTCCCCATAGGCACCCATAGGCACCCACAGACCCCATAGACACCCATAGACACCCATAGACCCCTCTTAGACCCCATAGAACCCCATTGACACTCGATAGACCCCATAGAACCCTGTAGACACCCATAGACACCCACAGACCCCCACAGACCCCCATAGACACCCATAGACTCCCACTGACACCCATAGAGACCCATAGACTCCCACTGACACCCCATAGACCCCATAGATACCCATAGACCCCCATTGATGCCCCACAGACCCTCATAGACCCTCATAGACCCCATAGACACCCATAGACCCCAACGACCCTCACAGACCGCCATAGCCCCCATAGATCCTCATAGACCACCATGGACACCCCATAGACTCCCATAGACCCCCATAGACCCCCATAGACCCTTATAGATCCCCATTGCCCCCACAGACCCATTTTGAGCTCATAGGCCTGCATAGCCCCCACCGACCCCCATAGATGCTCATAGACCCCCATAGACCCCATAGACACCCCCTAGACCCTCATAGCCCCCATAGACCCCATAGACACCCCATAGACCCTCATAGCCCCCATAGACCCCATAGACACCCAATAGACACCCCATAGACCCTCATAGCCCCCATAGACCCCATAGACACCCCATAGACCCTCATAGCCCCCATAGACGCCATAGACACCCAATAGACACCCCATAGACCCTCATAGCCCCCATAGACCCCATAGACACCCCATAGACCCTCATAGACCCCATAGACCCCATAGACACCCCATAGACCCTCATAGCCCCCATAGACCCCATAGACACCCCATAGACCCTCATAGCCCCGATAGACCCCATAGACACCCAATAGACACCCCATAGACCCTCATAGCCCCCATAGACCCCATAGACACCCCATAGACCCTCATAGCCCCCATAGACCCCATAGACACCCCATAGACCCTCATAGCCCCCATAGACCCCATAGACACCCCATAGACCCTCATAGCCCTCATAGACCTCATAGACACCCCATAGACCCTCATAGCCCCCATAGACCCCATAGACACCCCATAGACCCTCATAGCCCCCATAGACCCCATAGACACCCCATAGACCCTCATAGCCCCCATAGACACCCTTAGAGCCCATAGACCCCAATAGACGCCCATAGACGGGGCAGGGAGATGGAAAAGGGGGCGTGGCTCCCCGGGGGGGGGCGTGGCTTCTGGCTGGGGTGGGCGTGGCCTCACCTCGTGGCTCTGCGCCATCAGCTCCAGGGCCTGGCTCACCTTCTCCAGGGCCTCCTGGGGGGGGGATGGACCCATTGAGACCCATTGATACCCATTGAGACCCATTGACACCCATTGAGACCCATTGAGACCCATTGAGACCCATTGAGACCCATTGACACCCATTGAGACCCATTGACACCCATTAAGACCCATTGACACCCATTGATACCCATTGATACCCATTGACACCCATTGAGACCCATTGACACCCATTGATACCCATTGACACCCATTGAGACCCATTGAGACCCATTGAGACCCATTGATACCCATTGATACCCATTGACACCCATTGAGACCCATTGACACCCACTGACACCCATTGAGACCCATTGACACCCATTGATACCCATTGATACCCATTGAGACCCATTGACACCCATTGACACCCATTAAGAC
>NW_026639284.1:0-4577 GCF_028554395.1 Pezoporus wallicus
TACCCCGTGTCACCCCCCATCCCCTGTGACACCCCCGCACCCTATGACACCCCAAAACACTGACACCCCAATACCCCGTGTCACCCCCCATCCCCTGTGACACCCCCATCCCCTGTGACACCCCAAACCCCTATGAGACCCCCATGCCCTGTGACACCCTTTGCCACCCCCCCCCCCATGCCCTCATGTGACCCCTCCTCCTTCCCGCCCCCAGCGCAGCCTCCTGATTGGCTGCGGTGCCCCAGGCGCCATGAATGGAAGGGCGGCTCCGCCACCTTGAATGGGCGGGGCTCTGGGGGGCGTGGCTCGGTGGGAAGTGGGTGGAGCTAAGGCTTAGGGGGCGTGGCCTATGGATGAACACCCGTTCAATGGGCAGAGCGGCTCCTAGGGAAAGGAGGCGTGGCTTCATAAAGGGGCGGGGTTCAGCGCAGGGGGCGGAGCCTGCCCTCCGCCCTGGGGGGGGTATCAGCTCCCTTGCCCCCCCCACTTCTATCCCCCGCCCCCCAAGCACAGGACCCCCACGGCCTCATCACGTCCTTTAATCGCCCCACGTCCCCCAGCCGGCCCCATAGGGACACTGGGACACCCCGGGGGGGGGCCCCGACACCATCCGGGGTCCGTCCCCCCCCCTGCACCCCCAAACCCGGCCCTGCCTGGCAGCACCGTGAACGGGCGGGGGGCTGGGGGGGGGGGGGGGCAGCACAAGCAGCATCAGTGCCCCCCCCACACACACCTCATGTGGGGCACCGGGCCCCCACCACCACCCCCCCGCCCTCCCACCCCTACCTGGGCACTCGGCCGCGCCCCCCCTTCTGCTTCTTGGTGCCCCCCGAGGGCTTGATGGGCAGTGGGGCCGTGCCCTCGGGGGGGGGGGCAGGCTGGGCCCCAGCTCCATCGGCTCCCCCGTTGCCCCCGGCTTGAAGGCGTCGAAGGGGGAGAACTTCACAGGGCTGGGGGGGGGGGGGAACCCGGGACATGAATAAGGGGGTGAATGGGGGCACCTCAACCCCCCCATAGGGGAAATAAGGTGTCCCCCCCCCCCAATGGTACCTGACGGGGGTTCGGGGGCTGCTGTTGAGGCGCCGTGGGGAGCGCACCTTGGGCTGGAAGGAGAACCCCTCCTTGATGCTCTCCAGCACCGAGGGGGCCACGTAGGTGAAGCCCTGCAGGCAGTGGGGTATCAGGGCTTGGGGACCACGGTACCGGGACCCCCCAAGTGACCCCCATCCCACCCCATACCAGGAAGGCCTGGTTGGCACTTTCACTGATGGCAGCATCATCGGGGCTGTCGACGGGCGTCTGGCGCGTGAAGCGGGTGTCGAACTGGCTCACGTCCTCCTCTGATTGCTATGGGGGGGACCCATGGGTGCTCCCGTGGAGCCCCCCAGTGTGTGTCCTACCCCCCCCCCCAACACCCCATCCCATTGGCATCCGTACCAGGCACGGTTTGAAGGGGGGGTCCAGCCTGCGGGCCAGCAGGTCATCCCAGGGAATGGGATATGGGGGGGGTTTTGGTGGGACCTACATAAGGGATGGAATGGGATATGGGGGGGTGTTTTGGTGGGACCTACATAAGGGATGGAATGGGATATGGGGGGGTGTTTTGGTGGGACCTACATAAGGGATGGAATGGGATATGGGGGGGTGTTTTGGTGGGACCTACATAAGGGATGGAATGGGATATGGGGGGGTGTTTTGGTGGGACCTACATAAGGGATGGAATGGAATGGGATATGGAATGGGGGTGTGTTTTGGTAGGACCTACATAAGGGATGGAATGGGATATGGGGGGTGTTTTGGTAGGACCTATGGGGGGGGTGTTTTGGTGGGACCTACATAAGGGATGGAATGGGATATGGGGGGGGTGTTTTGGTGGGACCTACATAAGGGATGGAATGGGATATGGGGGGGTGTTTTGGTGGGACCTACATAAGGGATGGAATGGGATATGGGGGGGTGTTTTGGTCAGACCTACATAAGGGATGGAATGGGATATGGGGGGGTGTTTTGGTAGGACCTACATAAGGGATGGAATGGGATATGGGGGGGTGTTTTGGTGGGACCTACATAAGGGATGGAATGGGATATGGGGGGGTGTTTTGGTGGGACCTACATAAGGGATGGAATGGGATATGGGGGGGTGTTTTGGTCAGACCTACATAAGGGATGGAATGGGATATGTGGGGGGTGTTTTGGTCAGACCTACATAAGGGATGGAATGGGATATGGGGGGGTGTTTTGGTCAGACCTACATAAGGGATGGAATGGGATATGGGGGGGTGTTTTGGTCAGACCTACATAAGGGATGGAATGGGATATGGGGGGGTGTTTTGGTGGGACCTACATAAGGGATGGAATGGGATATGGGGGGGTGTTTTGGTGGGACCTACATAACCAAGTGGGGGGTGGTTTGGGGGGTACCTTCTTGAGGAGGTCCCGCGCATCGGGTGTCAGGTACGGCGGCAGCACCAGCTTGCCCTTGAGGATCTTATCTATGGTCTTCTTGCGGTTCTCAGCGGTGAAGGGCGGCTGCGAGAGGCCCCGGGCGGCGAGGAAGGCTCCGTTATCACCCCAATGGGGACCCCCCCTTTAGCCTAACCCCCATCCCCAGACCCCAAAACCCCATGGAAAGGAAAGAGCAGGGCTGGGACTTGCCGATCCTGTGAGCATGTCGTACATCAAGGCGCCCAGGCTCCACCAGTCCACGGCCCGGTTGTGCCCGCTGCGTACCAGGATCTCGGGGGCCCTTAGGGAGGGGATAAAAGGGGGGGGTCCTGAGGTAGGATATGGGGTGGGGGACGACCTTATCCCCCCATCCCTCCCCATTACATGTACTCAATGGTGCCGCAGAAGGTGTGGGTGACGGCCCCGTCGTGGATGGACTCCTTGCACAGCCCGAAGTCCGTCAGCTTGATGTGGCCTGCGGGAGATGGAGTTGTTGGGGGGGGCTCCAAGGATGCTGAGCTCCATGTCAGCACCGCAGCATCACAGGGTGGGATGGGTTGGAGCCCATCATCTCCCCCCCACCCCAAACCAAGCCCCTTAAATCCCTTGGAGACCCCCCCTTACAGCCCCCAAGCCCACCTTGGCTGTTGAGCATGATGTTCTCCGGCTTGAGGTCGCGGTAGATGATGCCATGGGAGTGCAAGTGGCCCAGTGCCAGCGTGATCTCACTCAGGTAGAAACTGGTGCCAATGGAAGAGGGGGGGGGTGGGTGTGGGTCTGTGATTGATGCTACCGGTCCTACCCCCCCCCTTCCCCTCCATCCCATACCCCTCATCCCCATCCCTACCAAGCGGTGTCCTCCAGGAAGATCCCCTCACGCTCCAGCTGCATGAAGAGCTCTCCACCTTCATAAACACACCATGAGTGGGGCCCCCCCTGTGCCATAGCCCGTAATGGGACCCCCCCCCCCAAACCCCCGCCCCCCAAGTTTACCACTGAGGCACTCCAGGATGAGGTAGAGCTTGCCGCCCGTCTGGAAGGCGTAGATGAGGTCCACGATGAAGGGATGCTTGACGGCCTCCAGGATGTTCCTCTCGGCCCTCGTGTGCGCCGTGTCCTTGGCGTTGCAGGCGATCTTGGCCTGGGGGGGAGGCGGTGAGCGGGGGCTCCCCGGAGGGGCCGGGGGGGCCGGGGCAGCGCTACCTTCTTCAGGACCTTCATGGCGAAGATCTTCCCCGTGTTGGTGCCCTGCACTTTGCGGACCTGGAATACCTGGAATGATGGGGAAGGGTTGAGTGGGGAGGGCCATTGGGACCGCAGAATTTGGGGGGGGGGGGGGGTGTCCTCCAGCCCCCTGTGACCCACACCTTGCCGTAGCCGCCCTTGCCCAGCACGCGGAGCAGCTCGAAGCAGTGGGGCCCGATGTGCTCGGGGCCGTTGTTGACGCTGCTCTCCGAGATCTCGATCTCCTCGTAGTGACCCACTGGTCTGGAGGGAGAAGGGATGGAGACCCTGCCTGTACCCCTGCCTGCCCCATGGCCTGCCCCACTGCTCACCCCCGGCCTCAACCCTCACTTACTCCAGGCCGTTTCCCCGGGGCTCCAGCTCCATCTCCTGTGGGAGGGAACCCATGGTCAGTGGTGGGGAGGGGACCCATTGCAGGCAGCACCCACAGCAAACATCACCCGTGGGAGGCAGCACCCTTGGTAGGCAGGGGACCCAAGGCAGGGTGCCCACAGCAGGCAGGCAGCACCCACGGCAGGCAGGGTGCCCATGGTAGGCAGGCAGCACCCATGGTAGGCAGGGTGTCTGCAGCAGGGTAGCAGGCAGGGGACCCCTTGCAGGCAGCACCCATGGCAGGCATGGGACCCAAAGCAGGCAGACAGCACCCATAGAAGGCAGGGTGGCAGTAGGCAGACAGGGGCCCCACGACAGGCAGGGTGCCTGCAGCAGGGTAGCAGACAGGGGGGCCCCATAGCACGTAGGGCAGACAGGGGCCCCATGGCAAGCAGGAGCCCCATGATGAGCAGGGGCCCCATAGCACGTAGGGCAGGCAGGGGACCTACGGCAGACGGGGGCACCAAGGGACACGGAGCACCAACGGCAGACAGGGGACCCATGGCAAGCAGGGC
>NW_026639285.1:0-453 GCF_028554395.1 Pezoporus wallicus
TAACTTTTCTAACCCATTTTCTCAATTTCTATCTTTTTTAAGCAGTTTTTTTTTCCTTTTCTAACCCATTTTTCTCAATTTCTAACCCTTTTAAAGCCATACTTTCCTTTTCTAAGCTGTTTTTGTCAAATTCCAACCCTTGGTAATGCTTTTTTTCTTTTGTGACCCTTTTTTGTCAATTTCTAACCATTTTTTAGAAGTTTTTTCCTTTTCTAACCCTTTTTTGCCCATCTCTAAGTCGTTTGAAGCCTTTTTTTCATTTCCTTTTCTGAATCATTTTTGTCCATTTCTCAATGCTTTCAAGCCGTGTTTGGCTATTTCTAAGCAATTTTTGCCTTTTCAATCCCCTTTGTGCCCATTTGAAACTCATTTAAAGCCATTTTTGGCCATTTCTATCGCATCTTTGGCAAGTTTCAAAAGGTTCTAAGCCATTTTTCTCTTTTTCTTACTTTT
>NW_026639286.1:0-464 GCF_028554395.1 Pezoporus wallicus
GCGGTCTCAGCTGCCCAGAGACACAGTGAGTACAGCACAAACGTTTGGCCTCTGCTCCCACAGCAGAAGAGCCAGGATTGAAAGCTGGTGCTGGACCTGTTCAGCACACAATCCCCTTTACATTGGTGCCTCCATCGTTGCTTTCACTGCTAACACTCATACAGGAAAAGCATTTGAATAGAATCCGTCCAGAGCCTCCCCTTTACATTGGTGCCTCCATCGTTGCTTTCACTGCTCACTCTCATACAGGAAAAGCATTTGAATGGAATCAGTCCAGAGCCTGCTCCCTGCTGCGCAGCAACACAGTCAGCACAGAATGAACAGTGGCATCTGCTCACACGGCAGAAGGAGCAGCAGGGAAAGCTAGTGCTCTGCTTCTTCAGCACACAAGCAGCTTTGCAACGGGGTCACCATCATTGCAGTCTCTCCTCGGTTTCATACCTAAAAGTCCATTTGAATCCAAA
>NW_026639287.1:0-455 GCF_028554395.1 Pezoporus wallicus
CCCTAACCCTAACCCTAACCCTAACCCTAACCCTAACCCTAACCCTAACCCTAACCCTAACCCTAACCCTAACCCTAACCCTAACCCTAACCCTAACCCTAACCCTAACCCTAACCCTAACCCATAACCCTAACCCTAACCCTAACCCTAACCCTAACCCCTAACCCTAACCCTAACCCTAACCCCTAACCCTAACCCCTAACCCTAACCCTAACCCTAACCCTAACCCTAAGCTTTCACCAGCTTTCCCTCCTGGCTCTTCGATTGTGGGAGCAGACGGCAACTGTTCGTGCTCTACTCACTGTGCAGCTGGGCAGCCGAGAGCAAGCTCCGAAGAGGGTGCATTCAAATGGACCTTTAGGTATGAAAGCGAGGAGCGACAGCAATGATGGTGACACCGTTGCAAAGCTGACTGTGTGCTGAAGATGCCCAGCACATGCTTTCCTCCTGGCTCT
>NW_026639288.1:0-4563 GCF_028554395.1 Pezoporus wallicus
GATCACGTGTGTGTGTCACTGATCATGTGTGTGTCACTGATCATGTGTGTGTGTCACTGATCATGTGTGTGTCACTGATCACGTGTGTGTCACTGATCATGTGTGTGTGTCACTGATCACGTGTGTGTGTCACTGATCACGTGTGTGTGTCACTGATCACGTGTGTGTGTCACTGATCACGTGTGTCACTGTGTGTGTGTGTCATGTGTGTGTCAATGATCATGTGTGTGTGTGTGTGTGTCACTGATCATGTGTGTGTGTCGTGTGTGTGTGTGTGTCACTGATCACGTGTGTGTGTCACTGATCATGTGTGTGTGTGTGTCACTGATCATGTGTGTGTGTGTCACTGATCACGTGTGTGTGTGTGTGTGTCACTGATCACGTGTGTGTGTCACTGATCACGTGTGTGTGTCACTGATCACGTGTGTGTGTCACTGATCACGTGTGTGTGTCACTGATCACGTGTGTGTGTCACTGATCATGTGTGTGTCACTGCTCCTGTGTGTGTGTCTCTTATCTCGTGTGTCACTGATCATGTGTGTGTCACTGATCACGTGTGTGTGTCACTGATCACGTGTGTGTGTCACTGATCACGTGTGTGTGTCACTGATCACGTGTGTGTGTGATCACGTGTGTGTGTCACTGATGTGTGTGTGTGTGTCACTGATCACGTGTGTGTCACATCACATGTGTGTCACTGTGTGTGTGTCACTGATCATGTGTGTGTGTCACTGTGTGTGTGTCACTGATCACGTGTGTGTGTCAATGACATGTGTGTGTGTCACTGATCACGTGTGTGTGTCACTGATCACGTGTGTGTGTCACTGATCACGTGTGTGTCACTGATCATGTGTGTGTGTGTCACTGATCACGTGTGTGTGTCACTGATCATGTGTGTGTGTCACTGATCACGTGTGTGTGTCACTGATCATGTGTGTGTCACTGATCACGTGTGTGTGTCATCACGTGTGTGATCACGTGTGTGTCACTGTGTGTGTCACTGATCACGTGTGTGTGTCACTGATCACGTGTGTCACTGATCACGTGTGTGTGTCACTGATCACGTGTGTGTCACTGATCACGTGTGTCACTGATCACGTGTGTGTCACTGATCACGTGTGTGTCACTGATCATGTGTGTGTGTCACTGATCACGTGTGTGTGTCACTGATCACGTGTGTGTGTCACTGATCATGTGTGTGTCACTGATCACCTGTGTGTCACTGTGTGTGTGTCACTGATCATGTGTGTGTGTGATCACGTGTGTGTGTGATCACTGTGTGTGTCACTGATCACGTGTGTGTGTGTGTGTGTCACTGATCACGTGTGTGTGTCACTGATCACGTGTGTGTGTCACTGATCACGTGTGTGTCACGTGTGTGTGTGATCACGTGTGTGTGTCACTGATCACGTGTGTGTGTGTCACGTGTGTGTCACTGATCACGTGTGTGTGTCACTGTGTGTCACTGATCACGTGTGTGTGTCACTGATCACGTGTGTGTGTCACTGATCACGTATTTGTGTGTGTGTCACTGATCACGTGTGTGTGTCACTGATCACGTGTGTGTGTCACTGATCACGTGCGTGTCACTGATCACGTGTGTGTGTCACTGATCACGTGTCACTGATCACGTGTGTGTGTCACTGATCACGTGTGTGTGTCAGCGGCGCGGCCGCAGCCCGTGCACAGCGGGGGGCCGCACACGCGTGTGCCCGGTGCCGCGCTCGTGGGGTCCCCCGGGCCCGGGCCCGGAGCAGCACCCACCTGTGCCCGGCTCGCACTCCTCCAGGTCCTCGTCGTCGCTCGGGCACTCGGCCGAGGCCACCAGCAAATCATCCGTGTTCTGCGGGGACAGCGCGGGGTGCGGGAACAGCACGGACAGCCCCGAGACAGCCCCAAACACCCAGAAACAGACCCGAAACAGACCCAAAACTGCCAAAAACACCCAGAAACAGACCCAAAACTGCCAAAACCAGCCCCAAAACAGACCCAAAACTGCCAAAAACACCCAGAAACAGACCCAAAACTGCCAAAAACAGCCCCGAAACAGCCCCAAAACTGCCAAAACCAGCCCAAAACACCCAGAAACAGACCCAAAACAGACCCAAAACAGCCAAAAACAGCCCCAAAACAGACCCAAAACTGCCAAAACCAGCCCAAAACACCCAGAAACAGACCCAAAACAGACCCAAAACTGCCCAAAACGCCCAGGAACAGACCCAAAACTGCCAAAAACAGCCCAAAACACCCAGAAACAGCCCCAAAACTGCCAAAAGCAGCCCAAAACACCCAGAAACAAACCCAAAACAGCCCCAAAACTGCCCCGAAACAGCCTAAACCACCCAGAAACAGCCCCAAAACACCCAGAAAACTGCCTAAAACAGCCCCAAAACACCCAGAAAACTGCCTAAAACAGCCCAAAACACCCAGAAATAGCCCCAAAACACCCCAAAGCACCCAGAAAAAGACCCAAAGCACCCAGAAAAAGACCCAAAGCACCCCGAAACTGCCACAAAACAGCTTAAAACAGCCCAAACCACCCAGAAACAGCTCCAAAACTGCCTAAAACAGCCCCAAAACACCCAGAAACAGCCCCAAAGCACGCCGAAAAAGACCCAAAGTACCCAGAAACAGCCCCGAAACTGCCTCGAAACAGCCCCAAAGCACCCAGAAACAGCCCCAAAGCACCCCAAAACAGCCTAAAACAGCCCAAAACACCCAGAAACAGCCCCAAAACTGCTCCAAAACAACCTAAAACTGCCCCAAAACTGCCGAAAACAGACCCAAATCACCCCAAAACAGCCCCGAAACTGCATCGAAACAGCCCCAAAACAGCACAAAATACCCAGAAACAGCCCCAAAACACCCAGAAACAGACCTGCAACTGCCTAAAACAGCCCAGAAGACCCGCAAAACCCCCAGAAACAGCCCCAAAACGGCCTAAAACAGCCTAAACCACCCAGAAACAGCCCCGAAACAGCCTAAAACAGCCTAAACCACCCAGAAACAGCCACAAAACCGCCTAAAACAGCCTCAAAGCACCCCGAAACAGCCCTGAAACTGCCTAAAACAACCCGAAAACTCCCCAAAACAGCCCCAAAACATCCCAAAACACCCAGAAACAGCCCCAAAACTGCCTAAAACAGCCCCAAATCACCCCGAAACAGCCCCGAAACTGCCTAAAACATCCTAAAACAGCCCCAAAGCACCCAGAAACAGTCCCAAAACTGTCTAAAACAGCCCAAAACACCCAGAAACAGCCCCGAGACTGCCTAAACCAGCCTAAAACAGCCCAAAACAGCCCCGAAACAGCCCCGAAACAGCCTAAAACAGCCCAAAACAACAAGATACAGCCAAAACCATCCAGAAACAGCCCAAAACACCCCCAAAACAGCCTAAAAGCAGCCGAAAACTACACAAAAAACAGTCAAAACTAGCCAAAACCACTCCAAAACTACGCCAAAACAGCCAAAAACAGACCAAAACCACCTCAAGACACCCCCAAAACAGCCTAAAACAGCCCAAAACATCCCAAACCACCCCGAAAACACCCCAAAACACCCGAAAACAGCCAAAAACACCCCAAACCCGCCCAAAAGAGCCCCAAAACAGCCAAAACCACTCCAGAAACACCCCAAAACCAGCCTGAAACACTCCAAAGCCACCTCAAAACACCCCAAAAGCATCACAAAAGACCCCAAAACGCCCCTGAAACACCTGAAAACGTCTCAAAACCTCCCCAGAACACCGCAAACCCACACAAATACCTGCCTAAAATATGCCCAAACACCCCAAAACACTCTTAAAACACTTCAAAACCACCTCAAAACCAGCCTAAAACACTTCAAAACCACCTCAAAGCCCCCCCAAAACAGCCCAAAACACCCCCAAACCTCCTGGAAACACCCCAGAAACACCTCGAAACACTCCAAACCCACTCAAAACATCCCCAAACCACCCCAAAACCATCCCAAGGACACCCAATGGGTGCTGGGGGACCCCAAAGACACCCAAACCACCTTCACCCAATGCCTCCCCCCTCCTCAATGGGTGCTGGGTGACCCCAAGGGTACCCAAACCCCTCACCCAATGGGTGCTGGGGGACCCCAAAGACACCCAGAGACCCCTCAAAGACACCCACAGACATCCAAAACCCCTTTAAAGCCACCCAGTGGGTGCTGGGGGGCCCCAAAGGTAACCAAAACCCCTTCAACTCCCCCCCTTCACCCAATGGGTGCTGGGTGACCCCAAAGGTACCCAAACCCCATTCACCCAATGGGTGCTGGGGGACCCCAAAGACACCCAAACCCCCTTCCACACACACCCCGCCCGCAATGGGTGCTGGGTGACCCCAAAGACACCCAAAGGTACCCAAACCCCCCCACCTAATGGGTGCTGGCTGACCCCAAAGGCACCCAACCTCCCCCTTCCTTCACTCAATGGGTGCTGGCTGACCCCAAAGGCACCCAACTCCCCCCTTCCTTCACCCAATGGGTGCTGCTGGGTGGTCGTGGTCTCCATGATGGTCGTGGCCATGTCGGGGGGGGCCGGGGTGGCCCCGGG
>NW_026639289.1:0-4642 GCF_028554395.1 Pezoporus wallicus
TATCACACGATAACACACTATATTACACATATATCACGCGATAACACGCGATATCATGCGATATCACGCGGTAACACACGATAACACTCCATGATATCACACGATAACACACTATATTACACATATATCACGCGATAACACGCGATATCATGCGATATCACGCGGTAACACACGATAACACTCCATGATATCACACGATAACGCACTATATTACACCTATCACGCGATCACGCGATATCATGCGATATCACGCGGTACACACGATAACACGCGATAACACACGATAACACTCCATGATATCACACGATAACACACTATATTACACATATATCACGCGATAACACGCGGTAACACACGATAACACTCCATGATATCACACGATAACACACTATATTACACATATATCACGCGATAACACGCGATATCACGCGATATCATGCGATATCACGCGATATCACGCGATATCACGCTCTAACCCGTGTGTGCAGGCGCGGGACGTGCTCGCAGTGCCTCGCCCCCCCCAGCCCGTGCGCGTGGTGCGTGTCCACGCGGCGCTGCTTCTACTTCTCCTCCTACCTGGCCAAGTACCCCTATGGGGGGTGCCGGGCCTGGGTCGACAGGTGGGGGGCAATGGGGCAATGGGGGGCAGTGGGGCAATGGGGGGCAGTGGGGGGCAGTGGGGCAATGGGGGGCAATGGGGCAATGGGGGGAATGGGGGGCATGGAGGTAATGGGGGCAATGGGAGTCAATGGGGGGCAATGGGTGCCAATGGGTATCAATGGGGGTCAATGGGGTCAATGGGTGTCAATGGGTGCCAATGGGTATCAATGGGGTCAGTGGGTGTCAATGGGTGCTGATGGGTATCTATGGGTATCAATGGGTGCCAATGGGTGTCAATGGGTGCCGATGGGTATCAATGGGTGCCAATGGGTGTCAATGGGTGCCAATGGGTGTCAATGGGTATCAATGGGTGCCGATGGGTATCAATGGGAGCCAATGGATCCCAGCGGGTCCCAATGGGTGCCGATGGGTGCTAATGGGTGTCGATGGGTGTCAGTGGGTATCATTGGGTGTCAATGGGTGCCAATGGGTGCCAGTGGGTCCCCATGGGTACCGATGGGTCCCCATGGATCCCAATGGGTCCCAATGGGTACCGATGGATCCCAATGGGTCCCAATGGGTACCGATGGATCCCAATGGGTCCCAATGGGTGCCAATGGGTCCCAATGGGTCCCAATGGGTCCCAATGGGTCCCAATGGGTCCCCATGGGTGCTGCAGCGTGCACTCCCCCCCCGGCTGTGAACCCTGCCATCGCTTCCGCTCCTGCACCCAGTGCCTGCGGCGCCTCGAGTGCGGGTGGTGCGGGGGGCACCCCGAGCACGGGCGGTGAGGGGTGGACCCATAAGTGGGGGGGGGGGGGGACCCATAAGTGGGGGGGGGGGGGACCCATAAGTGGGGGGGGGGACCCATAAGGGGGGGGGGGACCCATAAGTGGGGGGACCCATAAGTGGGGGGGGGACCCATAAGTGGGGGGGGGACCCATAAGTTGGGTTGGGACCCATAAGTGGGGGGGGACACCCCATAACTTGGGTTGGGACCCATAAGTGGGGGGGGGACCCATAAGTGGGGGGGACCCATAAGTGGGGGGGATGGGGGGGGGGGGGGGGGGACCCCATAAGTTGGGTTGGGACCCATAAGTGGGGGGGACCCATAAGTGGGGGGGACCCATAAGTGGGGGGGGGACCCATAAGTTGGGTTGGGACCCATAAGTGGGGGGGACCCATAAGTGGGGGGGACCCATAAGTGTGGGGGGGACACCCCAATAATGGGGGGGATGCAATGGGGGGAACCTATGGGGGGGACCCCCACAATGGGGTGGGACCCCGATGGGGGGATGCAATGGTGGGACCCTATGCTCCCCATAAACCCCAATACACCCCATAGCTCCCCATAGACCCCAATACCCCCCATAGCTCCCCATAGACCCCAATACACCCCATAGCTCCCCATAGACCCCAATACCCCCCATAGCTCCCCATAGACCCCAATACACCCCATAGCTCCCCATAGACCCCAATACACCCCATAGCTCCCCATAGCCCTCCATAGCTCCCCCATAGACCCCCATATTCCCCTGGAGCCCCCCCTTAGGCTCCCCGTAGCCCCTCATAGCCCCCCATAACCCCCAATAGCCCCCCATAAACCCCCCATAGCCCCCAATAGCCACCATAGACCCCCCATAGACCCGTATAAACCCCCCATAGCTCCCCATAGACCCCCCATAGACCCCTATAGACCCCCCATAGACCCCCTATAGACCTCTCTAGACCCCCATAGACCCCCATAGACCCCTATAGACCCCCCATAGACCCCCCATAGACCCCTATAGCCCCCCATAGACCCCCATAGACCCCCTATAGACCCCCCCATAGACCCCCATAGACCCCCCATAGACCCCCATAGACCCCCCATAGCCCCCCATAGACCCCTATAGACCCCCATAGCCCCCCCATAGACCCCTATAGACCCCCCCAGCCCCCCCATAGACTCCTATAGCCCCCCATAGCCCCCCTTAGACCCCCCATATCCCCCCATAGACCCCCCCATAGACCCCTATAGACCCCCATAGACCCCCCATAGACACCCATAGAACCCCCCATAGGCCCCAATAGACCCCCCATCGCCCCCCCATCGTCCCCCATAGCCCCCCATAGACCCCCCATAGACCCCCATAGCCCCCAATAGCCCCCCATAGACCCCTATAGAACCCCCATAGCCCCCCATAGACCCCTATAGGCCCCCATAGACCCCCCATAGCCCCCCATAGCCCCCCCCTCTGTGCCCCCCAGGTGCCTGGAAGGGGACTTCTCCGGCCCGCTAGGGGGCGCCAACTGCTCGGGGGGGGCCTGGGCCTATGGGCGCTGCCCCAGCGCTGCCCCCTGCGGACACCAGGGGGAGCTCTGCCCCACGGCGTAAGAGGACTCTATGGTTGTCTATGGGGGGCTATGGGGGGCTATGGGGGGCTATGGGGGGCTATGGGGGGCTATGGGGGTCTATGGGGGGGCTATGGGGGGCTATGGGGGTCTATGGGGGGCTATGGGGGTCTATGGGGGGCCTATGGGGGGCTATGGGGGTCTATGGGGGGGATATGGGGGTCTATGGGGGGTCTATGGGGGTCTATGGGGGCTATGGGGGGTCTATGGGGGTCTATGGGGGGCTATGGGGGGGATATGGGGGGATATGGGGGGGCTATGGGGGTCTATGGGGGGCTATGGGGGGGATATGGGGGGATATGGGGGGGCTATGGGGGTCTATGGGGGGGATATGGGGGGCTATGGGGGTCTATGGGGGGCTATGGGGGGGATATGGGGGGGCTATGGGGGGCTATGGGGGTCTATGGGGGGGCCATGGGGGGGCTATGGGGGGATATGGGAGGGCTATGGGGGTCTATGGGGGGATATGGGAGGGATATGGGGGTCTATAAGGGTCTATGGGGGGTCTATGGGGGGGATATGAGGGTCTATGGGGGTGATATGGGCGTTTATGGGGGGCTATGGGGGTCTATAGGGCGTTTATGGGGGGCTATGGGGCTCTATAGGGCGTTTATGGGGGGCTATGGGGGTCTATAGGGCGTTTATGGGGGGCTATGGGGGGATATGGGGGTCTATTGGGTGCTATGGGGTGTTTATGGGGCATGGGACGTGATGGTAACACTTGTGCTCCCATGTTATCCCATGTTATCCCATGTTATCCCATGTTACCCCATGTTACCCCATGTTTTCCCATGTTACCCCATGTTACCCCATGTTATCCCATGTTACCCCATGTTATCCCATGTTATCCCATGTTACCCCATGTTACCCCTTGTTACCCCATGTTATCCCATGTTATCCCATATTATCCCCATGTTACCCCATGTTTTCCCATGTTATCCCATGTTACCCCATGTTACCCCAGGTGCGCTCAGGACCTCAGCGCCGCCCCCCCCAACTCTACATATGAGAACACGGATGGGGACACGGATGCAGACATGGATACATACATGGACATGGACATGGATACATACATGGACATGGACATGGACGTGGATACATACATGGACACGGACACGGATACATACGTGGACCCGGACCCGGCTGTGGGGCAGGATGGGAGCACGCGTGACGAGGACGCCTGCCCCCAGTGCCACAGTGAGCAACACGTGTGGTCATGCGTGTGACCCCCCATACATGTTCATATGTGTTCATGTGTGTCATATGTGTTCATGTGTGTCATACGTGTTCATGTGTGTCATACGTGTTCACGTGTGCCCATGTGTTTGTATGTGTAACATGTATGTAACACCCGTGTATCACGTGTGTATCACATGTGGATGACGGGTGCGTCACGTGTGCATCACGTGACCCCCACTCTCTTGCTCCTCCCCCCCCCCCCCAGACTCCTCCCAGCCCCCCCCCTGCCTCGGGGACGCCCCCAGGGGGAGCTGCAATGGCTCCGCCCCCACCCCGCCCCCCGGAGAGGGGGAGGAGCCACGGTGAGTGGGGGGGGGGGGGGGGGGGGGGCATAGGGACCTCCTATAGAAACCCCATAGAGACCCCATAGGCAACCCATAGCCCCCCGTATCCCTCCCATAGACCCCCA
>NW_026639290.1:0-461 GCF_028554395.1 Pezoporus wallicus
TTTAATGGGGCCCTATGAGGCAATAATGGGGCTCTTTGAGGCTATAATGGGGTCTATGAGGCAATAATGGGGCTCTACCAGGTAATAATGGGGCTCTATAACTCACTAATGGGGCTCTACGAAGAAATAATGGGGCTCTATGATGCAATAATGGGAGTCTATGAGGCAATAATGGGGTCTATGACGCAATAATGGAGCTCTATCATGCAATAATGGAGCTCTATGATGCAATAATGGAGCTCTATGAGGCAATAATGGGGCTCTATGCGGTAATAATCGGGCTCTATGTACTGGGGTCTATAATGCAATAATGGGGCTCTATGAGGTAATACTGGGGCTCTATGAGGCAATAATGGGGCTCTATGAGGTTTTAATGGGGCTATATGACGTAATAATGGAACTCTATAAGGCAATAATGGGGTCTATGAGGCAATAATGGGGCTCTATGAGCCAAAAATGGG
>NW_026639291.1:0-461 GCF_028554395.1 Pezoporus wallicus
AACCCTAACTCTAACCCTAAACCTAACCATAACCCTAACCCTAACCCTAACCAGTAACCCTAACCCTAACCCTAACCTTACCCTAACCCCTAACCCTAACTCCTAACCCTAACCCTAACCCTAACCCTAACCCTAACCCTAAGCTTTCACCAGCTTTCCCTCCTGGCTCTTCGATTGTGGGAGCAGACGGCAACCGTTCGTGCTCTACTCACTGTGCAGCTGGGCAGCCGAGAGCAAGCTCCGAAGAGGGTGCATTCAAATGGACCTTTAGGTATGAAAGCGAGGAGCGACAGCAATGATGGTGACACCGTTGCAAAGCTGACTGTGTGCTGAAGATGCCCAGCACATGCTTTCCCTCCTGGCTCTTCGGATCTGGGAGCAGAGGCCAGACGTACGTGCTCTAATTGCTGTGCTACTTGGCAGCTCAGAGCAAGCTCCGTAGAGGTTGCATTATAGTGGAC
>NW_026639292.1:0-4528 GCF_028554395.1 Pezoporus wallicus
TAGCCCAGCCCCATAGCCCAGCCCCATAGCCCTGCCCCATAGCCCTGCCCCATAGCCCATAGCCCTGCCCCATAGCCCAGCCCCATAGCCCTGCCCCATAGCCCAGCCCCATAGCCCTGCCCCATAGCCCAGCCCCATAGCCCAGCCCCACAGCCCTGCCCCATAGCCCACCCCCATAGCCCAGCCCCATAGCCCAGCCCCATAGCCCTGCCCCATAGCCCTGCCCCATAGCCCAGCCCCACAGCCCTGCCCCATAGCCCAGCCCATAGCCCTGCCCCATAGCCCATAGCCCCATAGCCCAGCCCCATAGCCCTGCCCCATAGCCCAGCCCCATAGCCCAGCCCCATAGCCCAGCCCCATAGCCCTGCCCCATAGCCCTGCCCCATAGCCCAGCCCCATAGCCCAGCCCCATAGCCCTGCCCCATAGCCCACCCCCATAGCCCAGCCCCATAGCCCTGCCCCATAGCCCTGCCCCATAGCCCTGCCCCGTAACGCCGCCCCATAGCCCTGCCCCATAGCCCTGCCCCATAACCCAGCCCCATAGCCCTGCCCCATAGCCCTGCCCCATAGCCCTGCCCCATAACCCAGCCCCATAGCCCTGCCCCATAGCGGGAGCCCCTCACCGTTGTTGTGGCCCTCGCAGAGCAGCTGCAGCAGCCGGAAGAGGTCCTGGGTGAACTCATCATCGGCCATCACCTTCTCCCCTAGGGCGCCCCATAGAGACCGTGGGGAGGGGCCCCATAGAGACAATGGGGAGGGGACCCCATAGAGACAATGGGGACCCCATAGAGACAATGGGGACCCATAGAGACAATGGGGACCCATAGAGACAATGGGGACCCATAGAGACAATGGGGACCTATAGAGACAATGGGGACCCATAGAGACAATGGGGAGGGGCCCCATAGAGACAATGGGGACCCATAGAGACAATGGGGACCCATAGAGACAATGGGGCCCCATAGAGACAATGGGGAGGGGCCCCATAGAGACAATGGGGACCCCATAGAGACAATGGGGACCCATAGAGACAATGGGGAGGGGCCCCATAGAGACAATGGGGACCCATAGAGACGATGGGGACCCATAGAGACAATGGGGACCCATAGAGACGATGGGGACCCATAGAGACAATGGGGAGGGGCCCCATAGAGACAATGGGGACCCCATAGAGACAATGGGGACCCATAGAGACAGTGGGGAGGGGCCCCATAGAGACAATGGGGACCCATAGAGACAATGGGGACCCATAGAGACAATGGGGACCCCATAGAGACAGTGGGGAGGGGCCCCATAGAGACAATGGGGACCCCATAGAGACAATGGGGACCCATAGAGACAATGGGGCCCCATAGAGACAATGGGGACCCCATAGAGACAATGGGGACCCATAGAGACAATGGGGAGGGGCCCCATAGAGACAATGGGGACCCATAGAGACAATGGGGAGGGGCCCCATAGAGACAATGGGGACCCCATAGAGACAATGGGGACCCATAGAGACAATGGGGACCCCATAGAGACAATGGGGACCCATAGAGACAATGGGGACCCATAGAGACAATGGGGAGGGGCCCCATAGAGACAATGGGGACCTATAGAGACAATGGGGACCCATAGAGACAATGGGGAGGGGCCCCATAGAGACAATGGGGAGGGGCCCCATAGAGACAATGGGGACCCATAGAGACAATGGGGACCCATAGAGACAATGGGGAGGGGCCCCATAGAGACAATGGGGACCCATAGAGACGATGGGGACCCATAGAGACAATGGGGACCCATAGAGAATGGGGACCCATAGAGACAATGGGGAGCCCCATAGAGACAATGGGGACCCCATAGAGACAATGGGGACCCATAGAGACAGTGGGGAGGGGCCCCATAGAGACAATGGGGACCCATAGAGACAGTGGGGACCCATAGAGACGATGGGGACCCATAGAGACAATGGGGACCCATAGAGATGATGGGGACCCCATAGAGACAATGGGGACCCATAGAGACAATGGGGACCCATAGAGACAGTGGGGACCCATAGAGACGATGGGGACCCCATAGAGACAATGGGGACCCATAGAGACAATGGGGACCCCATAGAGACAATGGGGAGGGGACCCCATAGAGACAATGGGGACCCATAGAGACAATGGGGAGGGGACCCCATAGAGACAATGGGGACCCCATAGGAGACAATGGGGACCCCATAGGGTGACAGTGGGGACCCCATAGGGTGCAGGGTGTTAGCTTGGGGGGGGAGGCAGCAGGACCAGGGGGGCACAAGCAGGACCAGGCAATGGGGGGACAGCCAGGGACACCCCATAGACACTGTGGGGCCCCCCTATAGACCCTATAGCCCCTATAGCCCCCTAGAGATGCCATAACCCCTGTAGCCCCTATAGGCCCCATAGCCCCTATAGCCCCTATCCCCCTATAGCCCCCATAGTCCCTATAGCCCCTATAGCCCCTATACCGCCCATATCCCCCTATAAACCCTGTAGCCCCTATAGCCCCCACAGCCCCCATAGCCCCTATAGCCCCTATACCCCCCATATCCCCCTATAGCCCCTACAGCCCCTATAGACCCCATATCCCCCTATAGCCCCTACAGCCCCCATAGCCCCCTATAGCCCCCATAGCCCCCATACGCCCATACCCCCCATAGCCCCTATAGCCCCCATAGCCCCCATACCCCCCATAGCCCCCTATACCCCCCATTGCCCCATAGCCCCCCATAGCCCCTATACTCCCATAGCCCCCATACTCCCCATACTCCCTATATCCCCCTATACCCCCCATAGCCCCATACCCCCATAGCCCCCTATATCCCCCCATAGCCCCCCATAGCCCCATACCCCCCATAGCCCCATAGCCCCATAGCCCCCTATATCCCCCCATAGCCCCCCATAGCCCCATAGCCCCATAGCCCCATAGCCCCCCATAGCCCCATAGCCCCCCATAGCCCCCCCTTGCCCCATTGCCCCCATAGCCCCCCCACAGCCCCATAGCCCAGGGATGGTATTTACCATTGTCTCTGCTGACTGCACCAGGAGCCAGGGTGGGAAGAGAAGGGAGAGAGGAGGTGAGCGGGGGGGATCAGTGGGGCTGGGGGGGATCAGTGGGGTGGGGGGGATCAGGAGGGTGGGGGGGGATCAGGAGGATCAGTGTGGGGGGGATCAATGGGGTGGGGGGGATCAGGAGGGGGGGGGGGGATCAGTGGGGTTGGGGGGGATCAATGGGGTGGGGGGAATCAGTGGGGCTGGGGGGGATCAATGGGGTGGGGGGGATCAGTGGGGTTTGGGGGTCAATGGGGTGGGGGGGATCAGTGGGGTTTGGGGGTCAATGGGGTGGGGGGGATCAGTGGGGTGGGGTGGGATCAATGGGGTGGGGTGGGATCAATGGGGTGGGGATGGGATCAATGGGGTGGGATGGGATCAATGGGGTGGGGATGGGATCAATGGGGTGAGAGGGGATCAATGGGGTGGGGGGGATCAATGGGGGGTGGGGGGGATCAGTGGGGTTGAGGGGGATCAGTGGGGTGGGGGGATCAGTGGGGTGGGGGGGGATCAGTGGGGTGGGGGGGATCAGTGGGGTGGGGGGGATCAGGAGGGTGGGGGGGATCAGTGGGGTTGGGGGGGATCAATGGGGTGGGGGGGATCAGTGGGGTGGGGGGGATCAGTGGGGTTGGGGGGGATCAATGGGGTGGGGGGGATCAGTGGGGTTGGGGGGGATCAGTGGGGTTGGGGGGGATCAATGGGGTGGGGGGGATCAATGGGGTGGGAGGGATCAGTGGGGTTGGGGGGGATCAATGGGGTGGGGGGGGATCAGTGGGGTTGGGGGGGATCAATGGGGTTGGGGGGGATCAGTGGGGTTTGGGGGTCAATGGGGCTGGGGGGGATCAGTGGGGCTGGGGGGGATCAGGAGGGTGGGGGGGGATCAGTGGGGCTGGGGGATCAGTGGGGTGGGGGGGATCAGTGGGGCTGGGGTCATTCACAGCAGGGGTGGGGGGGATCAATGGGGTGGGGGGGGGATCAGTGGGGCTGGGGGGGATCAGTGGGGCTGGGGGGGATCAGTGGGGTGGGGGGGATCAGTGGGGTGGGGGGGATCAGTGGGGTTGAGGGGGATCAGTGGGGTGGGGGGTATCAGTGGGGCTGGGGGGGATCAGTGGGGCTGGGGTCATTCACAGCAGGGGTGGGGGGGATCAATGGGGTGGGGGGGGGATCAATGGGGTGGGTGGGATCAATGGGGTGAGGATCAGTGGGGCTGGGGGGGATCAGTGGGGTTTGGGGGTCAATGGGGTTGGGGGGGATCAGTGGGGCTGGAGGGGGATCAGTGGGGCTGGGGTCATTCACAGCAGGGGTGGGTTGGGGGGCAGCAGCGTAGCGATGGGGACCCCCAGTTCCACCCCCTATGGGTGCTGTGGGTGCTGTGGGTGCTGTGGGTACTGTGTGTTCTATGGGTGCTATGGGTGCTGTGTGTTCTATGGGTGCTATGGGTGCTTTGGGTGCTGTGTGTTCTATGGGTGCTA
>NW_026639293.1:0-459 GCF_028554395.1 Pezoporus wallicus
TGGAGGCACGAATGTAAAGGTGATTTTGTGCTGAACAGGTCCAGCACCAGCTTTCATTCCTGGCTCTTCTGCTGTGGGAGCAGAGGCGAAACGTTCGTGCTGTACTCACTGTGCTGCTGGGCAGCTGAGAGACACCACCTGAGAATTTGGATTCAAATGGACTTTTAGGTATGAAACCGAGGAGAGACTGCAATGATGGTGACCCTTTGCAAAGCTGCTTGTGTGCTGAAGAGGCCCAGCACTAGCTTTCCCTGCTGGTCCTTCTGCCGTGGGAGCAGATGCCACTGTTCATTCTGTGTTGACTGTGTTGCTGCGCAGCAGAGAGCAGGCTCTGGACTGATTCCATTCAAATGCTTTTCCTGTATGAAAGTGAGCAGTGAAAGCAACGATGGAGGCACCAATGTAAAGGGGATTGTGTGCTGAACAGGTCCAGCACCAGCTTTCAGTCCTGGCTCTTCT
>NW_026639294.1:0-460 GCF_028554395.1 Pezoporus wallicus
GTGACCCGGCATGGGAGCGCAATGGAGCTGGGATCAGAGCAGGATGGAGCTGTGAGCAAACCGGGATTGAGCAGGAAGGAGCCGGGATGGGAGTGGGGTCGAACCAGACTGGGAGCGGAATGAAGCCAGGATCAGAGCGGGATGGAGCAGGGATCAAACCAGGATCGAGTGGGATGGAGCCGGAATGGGAATGGGATGGAGCCAGGATGAAAGCAGGATGGAGCCGGGATTGAACCAGGATTGAGCGGGATGGAGCCGGAATGGGAATGGGATGGAGCCAGGATGGGAGCGGGATGAATCCGTGATGGGAGCAAGATGGAGCCAGTATCAGAGCTAGATGGAGCTGGGATCAAAGCAGGATGGAGCCGGGATGGGAGTGGGATGGGAGTGGGATGGGAGCGGGATGAAGTTGGGATGAGAGAGGGATGGACCAGGGATTGCCACCAGATTATGATCTGGT
>NW_026639295.1:0-4636 GCF_028554395.1 Pezoporus wallicus
TTGACCCCATCCCTGTCTGATCCCATTGATACCATTGACCCCATCACAGCCTGATCCCATTGATCCCATGGACCCCATCCCAGCCTGATCCCATTGATTCCATTGACCTCATCCCTGTCTGATCCCATTGATTCCATTGACCCCATCCCTGTCTGATCCCATTGATTCCATTGACCCCATCCCTGTCTGATCCCATTGATCCCATTGACCCCATCCCTGCCTGATCCCATTGATCCCATTGACCCCATCCCTGTCTGATCCCATTGATCCCATTGATCCCATTGACCCCATCCCTGTCTGATCCCATTGACCCCATCCCTGTTCCCATCCCATCCCTGTTCCCATCCCATTGATCCCATTGATCCCATCCCTGTTCCCATCCCATCCCACTGATCCCATTGTTCCTATCCCTGTTCCCATCCCATCCCTGTTCCCATCCCATTCCATTGATCCCATCCCTGTTCCCATCCCATCCCATCCCATCCCATTGACCCCATCCCTGTTCCCATCCCATCCCTGTTCCCATCCCATCCCGTTGATCCCATTGATCCCATCCTTGTTCCCATCCCATTCCTGTTCCCATCCCATCCCATTGATCCCATCCCTGACCCCATCCCATCGCTCTGACCCCGTCTCTCCCATAGGATATGGATTATTCCCGGATCATTGAACGGCTCCTCAAGCTGGCCGTGAGTGCCTGCACCCTGGGGGGGGGGGGTGTCCCACTGACCCCATCCCTGCCTGATCCCATTGATCCCATCCCTGCCTGATCCCATTGATCCCATCCCTGCCTGATCCCATTGATCCCATCCCTGCCTGATCCCATTGACCCCATCCCTGCCTGATCCCATTGATCCCATCCCTGCCTGATCCCATTGATCCCATTGACCCCATCAACCCAATTGACCCCATCAATCCCATCGATCCCATCAATCCCGTTGACTCTGTCGACCCTGTTGACCCTATTGATCCCATTGATCCCATTGACCCCATTGATCCCATCGTTCCCATTGATCCCATCGACCCCATTGATCCCATCGACCCCATTGAACCCATTGTTCCCATTGACCCCATCGACCCCATTGTTCCCATTGATCCCATTGACCCCATTGAACCCATCGTTCCCATTGACCCCATTGTTCCCATTGTTCCCATTGTTCCCATTGACCCCATTGATCCCATTGACCCCATTGAACCCATTGTTCCCATTGACCCCATCGTTCCCATTGACCCCATCGTTCCCATTGACCCCATTGTTCCCGTCGACCCCATTGTTCCCATCGATCCCATTGACCCCATTGTTGCCATTGGCCCCATCGTTCCCATTGACCCCATTGTTCCCGTTGACCCCCTTTGATCCCATTGACCCCCTTTGATCCCATTGACCCCATCGACCCCATCAACCCCATTGTTCCCATTGACCCCCTTTGACCCCATCAACCCCATTGTTCCCATTGACCCCCTTTGACCCCATCGACCCCATCAACCCCATTGTTCCCATTGACCCCATCGATCCCATTGACCCCATCAACCCCATTGTTCCCATTGACCCCCTTTGACCCCATCGACCCCATCAACCCCATTGTTCCCATCGATCCCATTGACCCCATCATTCCCATTGCCCCCTCAGGTCCCGAACCACCTCATCTGGCTCATCTTCTTCTATTGGTTCTTCCACTCCTGCCTCAACGTCGTGGCCGAGCTGATGCAGTTTGGGGACCGGGAATTCTACCGGGATTGGTGGTGAGGCTCCAGGGATGCAGCGGGATCAAGGGGGGGGGGGGGGGAACCCCCACAATCTGGATGCGATTCCCAACCCCCCCCCCCCAATTCCCATCAGGAACTCGGAATCCGTCACCTACTTCTGGCAGAACTGGAACATCCCCGTCCACAAGTGGTGCCTCAGGTACCACCCCCCCCCCCAAACCCTGTTAATGGGAACCACCCCAACCCTGTTAATGGGAACCACCCCAACCCCATTAAAGGGACCCCCCCCAACCCTGTTAATGGGAAACCCCCAAACCCTGTTAATGGGAACCACCCCAACCCTGTTAATGGGAACCCTCCCCCAAACCCTGTTAATGGGAACCCACAGAACCCTGTTAATGGGAACCCTCCCCCAAACCCTGTTAATGGGAACCCACCCAACCCTGTTAATGGGACCCCCCCCCCAAACCCCATTAATGGGACCCCCCCCCAAACCCCATTAAAGGGACCCCCCCAACCCTGTTAATGGGACCCCCCTCCCCACCCCTGTTAATGGGAACCACCCCAACCCCATTAATGGGAACCACCCCCAACCCTGTTAATGGGAACCCCCCCAACCCCGTTAATGGGACCCCCCCCCTCAGCACTGTTAATGGGACCCCCCCCAACCCCGTTAATGGGACCCCCCCCAACCCTGTTAATGGGACCCCCCCCCCCAGCCCTGTTAATGGGAACCCCCCCAACCCCATTAATGGGAACCACCCCAAACCCTGTTAATGGGAGCCCCCCCAAGCCTGTTAATGGGAACCACCCCAAACCCTGTTAATGGGACCCTCCCCACCCCTGTTAATGGGACCCCCCCAAACCCCTTTAATGGGACCCCCCCCAACCCTGTTAATGGGACCCCCCCCAACCCTGTTAATGGGACCCCCCCCAAACCCTGTTAATGGGACCCCCCCCAACCCTGTTAATGGGAACCACCCCAAACCCTGTTAATGGGACCCCCCCCAACCCTGTTAATGGGACCCCCCCCAAACCCTGTTAATGGGACCCCCCCCAACCCTGTTAATGGGAACCACCCCAAACCCTGTTAATGGGACCCTCCCCACCCCTGTTAATGGGACCCCCCTCCCACCCCTTTAATGGGACCCCCCCCAACCCTGTTAATGGGACACCACCCCCAACCCTGTTAATGGGAACCCCCCCAATCCCTGTTAATGGGACCCCCCCCCAACCCTGTTAATGGGAACCACCCCAAACCCTGTTAATGGCACCCTCCCCACCTCTGTTAATGGGACCCCCCTCCCACCCCATTAATGGGACCCCCCCCAACCCGTTAATGGGACACCACCCCCAACCCTGTTAATGGGACCCCCCCCAACCCTGTTAATGGGAACCACCCCAAACCCTGTTAATGGGACCCTCCCCACCCCTGTTAATGGGACCCCCCTCCCACCCCATTAATGGGACCCCCCCCAACCCTGTTAATGGGACCGCCCCCCAACCCTGTTAATGGGACCCCCCCAAACCCTGTTAATGGGACACCACCCCCAACCCTGTTAATGGGAACCCCCCCAATCCCTGTTAATGGGACCCCCCCCCGAACCCTGTTAATGGGAACCACCCCAAACCCTGTTAATGGGACCCTCCCCACCTCTGTTAATGGGACCCCCCTCCCACCCCATTAATGGGACCCCCCCCAACCCTGTTAATGGGACACCACCCCCAACCCTGTTAATGGGACCCCCCCCCCAAACCCCGTTAATGGGACCCCCCTCCCACCCCATTAATGGGACCCCCCCAAACCCCTTTAATGGGAACCCCCCCAAACCCTGTTTATGGGAACCCCCATCCCCATTTATGGGGACCCCCTGAGTCCTGTTAAAGGAGACCCCCCCCCTGCTCCCCGTTTATGGGAACCCCCCCATGAACCCCGTATTTGGGGACCCCCCAACCCCATTTTTGGGTGCTGGGTCCCCTTTGAACCCCATTTATGGGGTCCTGACCCCCATATTTTGTGTGCTGGGTCCCCTTGAACCCCATTTATGGGGTCCTGCCCCCCATATTTTGTGTGCTGGGTCCCCTTGAACCCCATTTATGGGGTCCTGCCCCCCATTTTTGGGTGCTGGGTCCCCTTTGAACCCCATTTATGGGGTCCTGCCCCCCATATTTTGTGTGCTGGGTCCCCTTGAACCCCATTTATGGGGTCCTGCCCCCCATTTTTGGGTGCTGGGTCCCCTTGAACCCCATTTATGGGGTCCTGCCCCCCATTTTTGGGTGCTGGGCCCCTTTGAACCCCATTTATGGGGTCCTGCCCCCCATATTTTGGGTGCTGGGCCCCCGTTGAACCCCATTTATGGGGCCCTGCCCCCCATTTTTGGGTGCTGGGTCCCCTTGAACCCCATTTATGGGGTCCTGCCCCCCATTTTTGGGTGCTGGGTCCCCTTGAACCCCATTTATGGGGTCCTGCCCCCCATATTTTGGGTGCTGGGCCCCCTTTGAACCCCATTTATGGGGTCCTGCCCCCCATATTTTGGGTGCTGGGTCCCCCTTGAACCCCATTTATGGGGTCCTGCCCCCCATTTATGGGGTCCTGCCCCCCATATTTTGGGTGCTGGGTCCCCCTTGAACCCCATTTATGGGGTCCTGCCCCCCATTTATGGGGTCCTGCCCCCCATATTTTGGGTGCTGGGTCCCCTTTGAACCCCATTTATGGGGTCCTGCCCCCCATTTATGGGGTCCTGCCCCCCATATTTTGGGTGCTGGGTCCCCCTTGAACCCCATTTATGGGGTCCTGCCCCCATTTATGGGGTCCTGCCCCCCATATTTTGGGTGCTGGGTCCCCTTGAACCCCATTTATGGGGTCCTGCCCCCATTTATGGGGTCCTGCCCCCCATATTTTGGGTGCTGGGTCCCCCTTGAACCCCAT
>NW_026639296.1:0-463 GCF_028554395.1 Pezoporus wallicus
ACGATGGAGGCACCGATGTAAAGGTGATTGTGTGCTGAACAGGTCCAGCACCAGCTTTCAATCCTGGCTCTTCTGCTGTGGGAGCAGAGGCCAAACGTTCGTGCTGTACTCACTGTGCTGCTGGGCAGCTGAGAGAGACCACCTGAGAATTTGGATTCAAATGGACTTTTAGGTATGAAACCGAGGAGAGACTGCAATGATGGTGACACCGTTGCAAAGCTGCTTGTGTGCTGAAGAAGCCCAGCACTAGCTTTCCCTGCTGGTCCTTCTGCTGTGGGAGCAGATGCCACTGTTCATTCTGTGCTGACTGTGTTGCTGCCAGCAGAGAGCAGGCTCTGGACTGATTCCATTCAAATGCTTTTCCTGTATGAAAGTGAGCAGTGAAAGCAACGATGGAGGCACCAATGTAAAGGTGATTGTGTGCTGAACAGGTCCAGCACCAGCTTTCAATCCTGGCTCTTCT
>NW_026639297.1:0-457 GCF_028554395.1 Pezoporus wallicus
TGCGCAGCACATGCTTTCCCTCCTGGCTCTTCGGATCCGGGAGCAGAAGCCAGAAGTTCGTGCACTAATCGCTGTGCTACTGGGCAGCTGAGAAGCAGCTTTGGAGAGGTTGCATTCAAATGTACTTTTAGGTATGAAACCGAGGCGTGACAGCAATAATGGTGACAGCATTGCAAAGCTGACTGTGTGCTGAAGATGCCCCGCACATGCTTTCCCTCCTGGCTCTTCGACTGTGGGAGCAGACGGCAACCCTAACCCTAACCCTAACCCTAAGCCTAACCCAACCCTAACCCTAACCCTAACCCTAACCCTAACCCTACCCCTAACCCTAACCCTAACCCTAAACCTAACCTAACCCTAACCCTAACCCTAACCCAACCCCTAACCCTAACCCTAACCCGAAACCTAACCCTAACCCTAACCCTAACCCTAACCCTAACCCTAACCCCAACCCTAA
>NW_026639298.1:0-4638 GCF_028554395.1 Pezoporus wallicus
ACTTCCTCAAACCTCTATCATGTTGTTGCCCTGGGTTCAGCAGTAGCAGTCATGTTTCTCCTCCTTGGTAGCTGGTGCAGTGCTGTGTTTTGACTTTCGTCTTGGGAACAGAGCTGATAACACTGATGTTTTGGTTTGGCCAAGGACTTTGTGAGCCTTATGCTCTGCCAGGGAGGAGGGGAAGCCAGGAGGAAGCAGAGACAGGACACCTGACCCAAACTGACCAAAGAGGTATTCCATACCACAGCACGTCATGCCCAGGATGGAACTGGGAGTTAGCCGGAAGGGCTGGGAGACTGCAGGGTTGGAGGAGGTATGGGTCAGTGCTTGGTGGGGCTGAGGGGGGCAAGTTATCGGTCGGCTGGTGCTGAGGTGTTGTATTCTCTTCCCTTGTTATTTCCTTTATCATTATTATCATTGGTGGTAGCAGTAGTGATTTGTGTTATACCTTGGTTACTAAACTGTTCTTATCTCAACCCGTGGGAGTTGCATTCTTTTCGATTCTCCTCTCTGTCCCTCCGGGAGCAGGGGGAGGGCAAGAAAGGGGGGGAAGTGAGCGAACGAATTACCTGACTGGGTTTAAACCACGACAGTTCTTTTTGGCGCCCAACGTGGGGCTCGAAGGGTTGAGATAACGACAGATTTGACTGGATTAATAGTCACTCGTCGCAATGCTGATTTATTGGCTCTCAGAGTTGTTCTTGTTGATCTCACAACTTCAGAATGTTGTAACTTACGTAGAGCCGGTATTTGCTGTGTTAGTGTTTATCAGGTGTGGGGCCTGGGCTAAGGTTCTTGTCTCACTGTGCTTTATGGCAATGGCTTGTAATACGGGCGGGCTCCAGCAGCAGGGCGGGACGGACGTGGCCGTGGACTTGTACCTGGCCGTCCGGCTGCTCTTCACCGTCCTGGCCCTCACCCTACTCTCCATCTTCGTGAGGCTGCGGGGAGCCGAGGGGGAGCGGCCCCGGGAGCCGGCGGCTGCTGAAGCGGCCCGGGAGAGCGGCCCCGGGGACCAAGCGGCGGCGGGAGCGGGGCCGGAGGCCGCGAGGGGACGGCTGCCGGTGGAGGAGGTCGGGGCGGTCGAGGAGCAGAAGGAGGCGGCTGCCGAGCAGCGGGAGAAGGCGGCGGAGGAGCCGAGCCCCGCGGAAGAGCCGAGCCCCGCGGAGGAGCCGAGCCCCGCGGCCGAGCCGAGCCCCGCGGCCGAGCCCAGCCCCGCGACGGCCGAGAGCATTCCCCGGCAGCCGCCCGCCGAGCCCCAGGAGGATGCAGGAGACCACGCAGCATTTCCCAGCAAGGCAGAGGAGGAAGAGCTGGACTCAGGAAAAGAGAAGCTGGCGGTGGGAGAGCCGACAAGCACAGCGGCTACACCAGCCCCAGTGACAAGCACAGCAGCATCAACTGAGAGTTCTGAAGGCTCTGAATGGCCTTTGGGTATCCTTGGGACCTGCCTGCTGATTGTGCTGGGGATCAGCATGTTGGCACACACACAGGCTGTGTTCTACCCACAACCATTTTGTCTGATCTCAAAAGTTAAGCAGAGTCAGGTTTGGGTCTTGTCTGGGGTTAGACGACAATATAGGGGGACCAAGAGGTTTTCCCCAAGGCTGGACAGGTATGAGTGGCAGGGTGTGTGGGACAGTATGGGCAAGTATCTAGTCCTCTGGGCCCCTCCAGTGCTTTGGAAGCGTCGGAGATGGAAGGCAGCTGTATGGAGTCCCCAGCAACAAGCTGCAGAAACTGCTGAAGGGGAGGGTGAATTATTTTGAGTCTGGTGGGCCCATGGCACTTCAGGCCATCAGAGCAGAGATGCAACACAGAGATGGACTCATGATCGAGGGGTGGACTTAACAATGGACACTATTGCTCAAGTTATTCACGAGTGTGAACACTGCACACAGTCTCTCCTGCTCTGGAAGACTGTTACAAGAGGTGGAGCCTGACATCATGGACCAGATGGACTCAGCAGCTTTATAGGGACTGGTCCATGCAGTAAGATAAGAGTGCACCGAGATAAGAGTGATGGTATATTGAAAATGTGGGATCTGAGCATGACGTGAATGGTATGGAATAAGGGGTGGATAATGTCCTGGGTTCAGCAGTAGCAGTCATTTTTTCTCCTTCTTGGTAGCTGGTGCAGTGCAGTGTTTTGACTTTCAGCACGGGAACAGAGCTGATAACAAGGATGTTTTGGTTTGGCCAAGGACTTTGTGAGCCTCATGCTCTGCCAGGGAGGAGGGGAAGCCAGGAGGAAGCAGAGACAGGACACCTGACCCAAACTGACCAAAGAGGTATTCCATACCACAGCACGTCATGCCCAGGATGTAACTGCGAGTTAGCCGGAAGGGCTGGGAGACTGCAGGGTTGGAGGAGGTATGGGTCAGTGCTTGGTGGGGCTGAGGGGGGCAAGTTATCGGTCGGCTGGTGCTGAGGTGTTGTATTCTCTTCCCTTGTTATTTCGTTTATCATTATTATCATTGATGGTAGCAGTAGTGATTTGTGTTATACCTTAGTTACTAAACTGTTCTTATCTCAACCCGTGGGAGTTGCATTCTTTTCGATTCTCCTCGCTGTCCCTCCGGGAGCAGGGGGAGGGCAAGAAAGGGGGGGAAGTGAGCAAACGAGTTACCTGACTGGGTTTAAACCACGACAGTGAGTGAACAAATTACCTGACTGGGTTTAAACCTCGAGAGTTGTGAAAGCACCCCAGGTGCCAGCCGTTGTTGGTTGTGGTGGTATATTTCCCAGGAGAATCCTGGTGGCCTTTTTCACCTGACGGCCTGTTGAGCCCTGGCTTTGTGCTGCGTGGAGTTGGAAGAGCTTTGCTAGAAGAAAGGGCCAGGAGGTGTCAGAGGTTGGGATGCAGAACTTTATTGAAACAAAAGTTTCAAAATGGAAATATGCAGGCATAAGGAGGAAGAGAGCTGAGGTGCAAGTATGGTGACCATGCACTGAGGTCTTCTGCATGCAGTGGATTTTGTCAGAGCAGCAAGGTCTTTCAGTCTTGACTGGAGATAAAACAACTGGAGGTCTCCCGCTGCTGTTTAGCCTGTAAGATACTGGTGGGGCACACAGTTCCGCACACAGCAGATGGGGTGGTGCAGAGAAGGAATTTGGAGAAGAGGGAGACATCCATGGGCCATGTTACCAGGCAGCCTGGTCAGGCGCCTTCTCTGCTTGCTTAGTGCCAGAAGAGAAGGAGCTGCGGAAGGTGAACTGGTGTGCCAGCATTACCCCAGGCGTGCATCCACAATCCATACCTTTGCTTCTAGAATGTAAGTGAGCGGTTTCAGGCGTGCTGTCAATGGCCCTTAGCAGATGTTGCAGCCTCTTCCTCTGCCGTAGCAGCCCAGGCCTCCGAAGCCGTAGCCAAGGCCGTAGCCGAAGCCCCCAGAGGAGACGGGCACTCCCTGGGCGCTGAGGACGTTGCCCACGGCAGCGGATGAGGAGGATCCGACGGCGGTGCTCTGGGGGAAGGAGCTGAGGATGGGTCCTGGCAGGGTGACCAGCACGGTGGAAGGCTGGATGACGACGCGGGAGTCCTCGCACTGCCTGACACAGGGCTCGTTGCAGCTGTTGGCCAGCGGGGTGGGTCCGCAGGGGCGGCAGAGGTCGTAGCAGGCCATGTCTGTGGTGTGGAGGGGCCCTGGCAGAGGAGAGGAGAGGAGAGAATGGAAGAGAGGGTGTGGGGGGAGCGGAGGGCGTGGGAGTGTGAGGGGCTGTGGTGCAGGAGGGCGAGGCAGTGGGGAGGCTGGTGTGGGGCTGTGGTGCTGGGGAGGCGTGAGGGGTGCTGAGGCTGGGGCAGAGCGTGCTGGAAGAGCCGGGGCAGGGGGTCAGGAGCAGAGGGCAAGGGGCTTGAGGCTCACCTTGTTGAGCGCGCAGGAGAAGGCGTCAGCAGAGGCGAGTGAGGGACAGAGGCTCTGGGCCGGCTTTTATGCTGGTCCTGCAGTGCCTGAGGGGGCTGAGACAGTGTTTGTGCATGACAGCATGTTTGTGCAAGCAGCTGGTGCATGTCAGATCCTCGCAAGCAATTAGTGTGGGTTGTGTTTTCCTTCCAAGAGTTCTGGAATTTCATGTCCTCCTGTTGAGGACGTGTCCTTCTGGCCCTGGCGGCAGCTTTCAAGTATTAGAGACCAAAGGCTTGGTGTTGATGGTGCATGTCAGGGCATTTGGCAGAACATGCAATGAAAGTATTGGAGAGTTGCGGTGTCATCATTGATGACATCCTGTGCCACTCGTGTCTGTGCTTTGTGGGTTTCTTGCAGTGCTTCCTCATGCCTGAAATAGAGCTCATCCCTTTGTATCAGTGAGAAAATCAAGACGGCAGATCTGGCACAGTAGAGGCTGGACAGCCTGATCAGTGCCCAGTGTTAGGCTCCATTTACGCTTCTGAGATTTACAGGTCAATCTTTTCTGTTAGTTCAAGTTTATGTCCTAAGGTGATAATGACATACAATGAAGAAATAAGAAACCGGGGCTGTACCCATTTTTGCCCAGTGCAGGTTAAGATTTAAATTCACTTCTTCAGCAGACAAGTCATAACCTACAACATCTGAGTCTTCTCATAGTGTACTTATGACCAAAAATATATAATTACCTGCCAGTGGTAAGAGTGCTCCTTCTTCCTGCTCTGTCATG
>NW_026639299.1:0-4530 GCF_028554395.1 Pezoporus wallicus
CCCCCCAAACACAGACTCAAATCCCCCCCTTGAACCCCAGCCCCCCCCAAGCCAAAGTCATTCAGGGCAGCAGCAAAGAGCCCCCTAAGAAAGGGGCACCCCAAAAGTGGGCTCCCCACAAACCCCCCCCCAACCACAGACACCCCTTCCTTTGAACCCCAACCCACCCCCCCCCCCCAAGCCAAAGCCATTCAGGGCTAAGAAAGGGGTCCCTAAGAAAGGGGCACCCCAAAAGTGGGGTCACTCCAAAACCTGCCCCCCCCTCCAAATCCAGACCCCCCCCTACACCCCCAAATACCCCCTCTTGAGCACCCCAGATTCCCCCCTTGAACTTCAAACCACCCCCCAGGCCAAAGCCATTCAGGGCTAAGAGAGGGGTCCCTAAGAAAGGGGCACCCCAAAAGTGGGCTCCCCACAAAACCCAGCCCCCCCAAACCCAGCCCCCCCATACCCCCCCCCTTGAACCCCCAAATCCCCTCCTTGAACCCCAACCCCCCCCTTAAGCCAAAGCCATTCAGGGCTAAGAAATGGTCCCCTACAAAAGGAGCACCCCAAAAGTTGGGTACCCCCAAACCCCACCCTGGGATCCCCACTGAAGCACTCAGGGACCCCAAATTCACTGGGGGACCCCAACATTGCTTTGCCCCCCCCAAAGGTGCTGCCCCCCCCCCTTGGTCTCTGTAGTGAGTGAAGGGGGGAACCCCTATAAAGGGCACCCCAAAACTACGCTGCCCCCCCCAATCCATTGTGGTACTATGGGGGGGGGGGCCCTCATTTGGGGTGTCCCCCCCCCCCGCCCCCCCCGCCGCAGCAACAAGGAGGCAGCGGGGGAGCTGCTGGAGCTGCGACAGGAGCAGCACCGGGCAGAGCATGGGTGCAGGAGGGAGCACCTGCGGCAGGTACTGGGAGCAATGGGAGGGACTGGGAGCACTGGGAGGGACTGGGAGCACTGGGAGCACTGGGAGGGACTGGGAGCAATGGGAGCAATGGGAGGGACTGGGAGGGACTGGGAGCACCTGCGGCAGGTACTGGGAGCACTGGGAGGGACTGGGAGCAATGGGAGCACTGGGAGGGACTGGGAGCACTGGGAGGGACTGGGAGCACTGGGAGGGACTGGGAGGGACTGGGAGCAATGGGAGCAATGGGAGCACTGGGAGGGACTGGGAGCAATGGGAGGGACTGGGAGCACACTGGGAGGGACTGGGCAATGGGAGCAATGGGAGCACTGGGAGGGACTGGGAGGGACTGGGAGCACCTGCGGCAGGTACTGGGAGCACTGGGAGGGACTGGGAGCAATGGGAGCACTGGGAGGGACTGGGAGCACTGGGAGGGACTGGGAGCACCGGGAGCAATGGGAGCACTGGGAGGGACTGGGAGCATTGGGAGCACTGAGAGGGACTGGGAGCAATGGGAGGGACTGGGAGCACTGGGAGGGACTGGGAGCACTGGGAGCACTGGGAGGGACTGGGAGCAATGGGAGCAATGGGAGCACTGGGAGGGACTGGGAGGGACTGGGAGCACCTGCGGCAGGTACTGGGAGCACTGGGAGGGACTGGGAGCAATGGGAGCACTGGGAGGGACTGGGAGCACTGGGAGGGACTGGGAGCACCGGGAGCAATGGGAGCACTGGGAGGGACTGGGAGCATTGGGAGCACTGAGAGGGACTGGGAGCAATGGGAGGGACTGGGAGCACTGGGAGGGACTGGGAGCACTGGGGGGGGACTGAGGGCAATGGGAGGCACAGAGCATTGGGAGCACTGGGAGGGACTGGGAGTACTGGGAGGGACTGGGAGCACTGGGAGGGACTGGGAGCATTGGGAGAGACTGGGAGGGACTGGGAGCAATGGGAGGCACAGAGTATTGGGAGCACTGGGAGGGACTGGGAGCACTGGGAGGCATTGGAAGCACTGGGAGGCATTGGAAGCACTGGGAGGGACTGGGAGCACTGGGAGGGACTGGGAGCACTGGGAGGGACTGGGAGCACTGGGAGGCATTGGAAGCACTGGGAGGCATTGGAAGCACTGGGAGGGACTGGGAGCACTGGGAGGGACTGGGAGCACTGGGAGGGACTGGGAGCACTGGGAGGGACTGGGAGCACTGGGAGGGACTGGGAGCACTGGGGGGGGACTGAGGGCAATGGGAGGCACAGAGCATTGGGAGCACTGGGAGGGACTGGGAGTACTGGGAGGGACTGGGAGCACTGGGAGGGACTGGGAGCATTGGGAGAGACTGGGAGGGACTGGGAGCAATGGGAGGCACAGAGCATTGGGAGCACTGGGAGGGACTGGGAGCACTGGGAGGCATTGGAAGCACTGGGAGGCATTGGAAGCACTGGGAGGGACTGGGAGCACTGGGAGGGACTGGGAGCACTGGGAGGGACTGGGAGCACTGGGAGGCATTGGAAGCACTGGGAGGCATTGGAAGCACTGGGAGGGACTGGGAGCACTGGGAGGGACTGGGAGCACTGGGAGGCATTGGGAGCACTGGGAGGCATTGGGAGCAATGGGAGCACTGTGAGGGACTGGGAGCACCGGGAGCTCTGAGAGGCACTGGGAGCACTGGGAGGGACTGGGAGGCACTGAGAGCACTGGGAGGCATTGGGAGCACTGGGAGGGACTGGGAGCACTAGGAGGCACAGAGCATTGGGAGCACTGGGAGCATTGGGAGCACTGGGAGCACGGGGCTATTGCAAAAACAGCAGTATCTGGGGCCACGCTGGTCTATATTGGTCTGTACTGGTGCATACTGGTCTGTACTGGGCCATACTGATCCATGATGGTCTGTACTGATCTGTACTGGTGCATACTGGCCTGTACTGATCTTTCTTGATCCATACTGGTCTGTACCGGCTCATATTGGTCCGTACTGGTCCATACTGGTCTGTACTGGTCCGTACTGGTCCATACTGGTCCATACTGGTCCGTACTGGTCCATACTGGTCTGTACTGGTCCATACTGGTCCATACTGGTCTCAGGCCCAGCAGCGGCTGCGGGAGGTGGCTCTGGAGGCTCAGGCTGCGCAGCTCAAGCGCCTGCGGCAAACCAGTGAGAGGTGGGTGCTGGGGGGGTCCCATGGGTGGGGGGTCCCTGGGTGCTGGGGGGGTCCCTGGGTGCTGGGGGTTCCCATGGGTGGGGGTGTCCCTGGGTGCTGGGGGGGGTCCCATGGGTGGGGGGGTCCCTGGGTGCTGGGGGGGTCCCATGGGTGGGGGGTCCCATGGGTGGGGGGGTCCCTGGGCGCTGGGGTGTCACAGGGGGGTCCGGGGGGGGTCCCATGGGTGCTGGGGTGTCATGGGGGGGGTCCGGGGGTGGACCCATGGGTGCCTGGGTGTCACGGTGGGTGGTCCCATGGGTGCTGGGGTGTCACGGGGGTCGGGGGGGGTCCCATGGGTGCTGGGGTGTCACAGGGGGGTCTGGGGGGGGTCCCATGGGTGCCTGGGTGTCACGGGGGGGGTCCCATGGGTGCTGGGGTGTCACGGGGGGGGTCCGGGGGGTCCCATGGGTGCCTGGGTGTCACGGGGGGTCCCATGGGTGCTGGGGTGCCACGGGGGAGTCCGGGGGGGGTCCCATGGGTGCTGGGGTGCCACGGGGGGGTCCGGGGGGGGTCCCATGGGTGCTGGGGTGCCACGGGGGGGTCCGGGGGGGGTCCCATGGGTGCTGCAGCGCGGCGGCTGCCGCAGGGAGAAGAAGGAGCTGCAGAAGATCCTGGACCGGAAGCGGCACCACAGCATCACGGAGGCGCGCGGCCGGCGCCGGGGGGGGTACGAGCCGGGGGGGGGGGGACGGGGTCACTTTTTGGGGGGGGTCCTGGGTGTTCTGCCCCCCCCCCCCTTTAACTGGTTGCCCCCCCCCAAAGGGAGCTGACGGAGATCAACCGGCGCCACATCAATGAGTCAGTGACCTCCATCCGCAGGGTGAGCCCCACAACTTGGGGGGGGGGGGGGAACCCCAAAACCCAATGTGGGGATCCCCCCCCCCCAAACCCCTTCCTCTTCCTTCCCCCCACCCCCCTTTCACGCCACCCCATATTTTGGGGGTGCTGCCCCATTGGGGGGGGGGGATGGGATGTGTGTGTTGTGTTTTTGGGGTGCCCCCCCCTCACTTTTGGGGTTCCCCCCCTCACTTTTGGGGTTCGTTTCCCCCCCCCCAGCTGGAGGAGGCGCAGCAGCGGCGGCAGGAGAAGCTGCTGGAGGCACATCGGGGGGTCCTGGAGCAGATCCAAGAGGCGGAGCCGCGGGTATGGGGGGGGGGGGGGGGAGCACCCCAAATTTAGGGGGAGTGGGGGGAGGGGGTCAATACCTTGAACCCCCCCTGAACCCCCCTTTTTTACCCCCCCCCCCCCCAAAGTTGGAGCAGGAGCTGGAGCTGCTCGCGCTCCCGGAGGAGCTTGGGCGCCTCCTGCTGGGCGGAGCTTGCACAGCGGAGACCACGCCCCCCGCGGGCGATACCACCGTGCTCTGATGGGGGGGGGGGGACACACACACGGCACCCCCATCCCACCCCCCCACATCACACCCCCCAATGGAGGTGCCT
>NW_026639300.1:0-464 GCF_028554395.1 Pezoporus wallicus
TGGGGTGGGCTGTATCAAACTGGGCTGGACAGGGTTAAACTGTGCTAGAGTGGATTATACTGACCTGGAGTGTATTAAATATGTTTGGACTGGGTTAAACTGGGCTGGGGTGTATCAGACTGGGCAGGACTGGGTTAAACTCGGCTAGACTGGGTTAAACTGTGCTGGGATGGACTTAACTGATCTGGAGTGGATTAAACTGGGGTGGACATCGTTTAACTGTGCTAGAGTGAACTGAAGTGGTCTGGGCTGTATCAAACTGAGCTGGACTGGGTTAAAGTGGGCTGGGCTGTGTTAAAGTGTGGTGGACTGGATTATACTGAGCTGGTGTGTATTAAGTATGGTTGGACTGGGTTAATGTGGGCTGGGCTGTATCAGACTTGGTTGGACTGGGTTAAAGTGGGCTGGGCTGGATTGAAGTGAGATGGACCGGATTAAACTGCTGGACTGGGTTATACTGAGCT
>NW_026639301.1:0-4604 GCF_028554395.1 Pezoporus wallicus
CCATTAACGGGGGGGGTCGCACATAGCCCATCCCACTGACCACCCCCCTCCTCTTTATTCCCCCCCCAGACTCCCCCCTCGGGCACCGCTTGGGCCGCTCCGCCTCCACCTCCGGGGTGCGCCATGCGGGAGCCCCCCCTTTTCCCCGCGGGCCACCCCCCCCCGGTGCGCCCGGTTCCGCCGCCGCCCCGCCCCCAAGGCCGCTGTCCGGAGGGGTCCCACCGAGCGCCGCCCCCCCCCGCCCGCGGGACGGGCGCCTCCAGGAGGTGATCGACCGCAAGCGCTGCGTCTGCACCGAGATCAAGGCGCGGGGGGGGCGCGGGGGGGGCGGGGGGGGGCTCTGCAAGCAGGACAGCCTCCCCGCCCCCCCCCCCGCCTGGCGGGATGGGAGAACCCCGCCCCCGCCTCCACCCCCCCCCCCACCGCCCCCGCCGCCCCCCCCCGGGACCCCCCCGGCCCGCAGGCCCCATGCAGTGCTCTGGGACACGGCCATCTGACCCTCCCCACCCCCACCCCGGGGTGCCTGGAGCATCTCTGACACACCCCCCCCAAGAAACACAGCGCAAGGGGGGGGGGGCAGATAAAGGGGTGATATGGGGGGGGTCTAAGGGGTGGGGGGGGAGACGCGGCTGGGCCGGGTTAGGGGAGGGGTTGGGGGGGGGTATTTATGGTACATTCACCCTCCCGTTAATAGAACGGGGGGGGGACACCCCTAAAATGAGGGGGGAGAGGTGGTGACCCCCTCCAAGGGAAAATGGGGTTTCCCATAATAGGAGTCAGTAGGGGGAAGTAGAGCAGCCTAATAGGGGGTGCAGCCCCCAATTAGGGGGACCTGAGTGTGGTGCCGAGGCTCAATCATGGGGTACAGCCCCCCCATTGCGGGGGGGTTCGAGCCCCTCCTATGGACTATGGGGTGGGGGGGCATTAAAGGGGGGTAGAGCCCCCCAATAAAGGGGGGGTCACCCCCTAAAGAGGGGTGGGCGCTGTAACTGCTTTGCAAATGTATTTATGGGGGGTTCACGGGGGGGTATTTATGGGGGTGCATCCACGGTTGAGCAGGTTCGGGGGGGTCAGCTCTGGGGGGGCCGCAGTGCGGCCTTGGGGGGGGAAAAGTGGGTTTGGGGGTGCCCCCCTCAATGGGGGGGGGTGCGAGGGGAAGGGGGGGAGGGCCCCCCAACTCTTCCTTGGGACCCCCTCCCCACCCCCTTTGTGCCTCGTCGTGTGCCCCCCCCACCAGAATTGCCTTTGTCCCCACGGGGGGGACCCCGAATTTGGGGGGGGGGAGGGAAGGGGAGGGCGGGGGGTCCTTTTGTAACGTGGTTCTGTGCACTATTAAAGAGAGAAGCAGCTGGAAGAGACCATGTGAGGGGATGGGGGGGACACCCCCAAAGAGGGCACCAGGACCCCGCCTAAAGCGCTCCTGTTTGGTGGTTTGGACCATTTTGGGGTGAAAACACTTCGGGGGGGGAGTCTCTGGCACCAAACCTCATCCCTGCGTCCATGGTTGAGAAATAGTGAATTTGGGTGAAAATCACCCCAAATTGGGCTGATTTGGACCATTTTGGGTTCAATGGCGGGGTCGCTGAGGGGAACAGGAGTTGGAGGGGGGCCTGAGGTGTTTGTGAGGGGGGAGCCCCGGTGAAGTGATTGAGGTAGACCCTTCCCCTCCCTCCTGGGTGCGGAATAACAGTGAAATTGAGTGAAAAATCACCCAAAAGGAACCATTTTTGCTGTAATTTCCCTAAAAAACGCACTTACCGCGGAGTGGGGCGGGGGGGGGGAAATGCTGAGGGGAAGTGCCTCAGAGCGCACGCGCGAGGGAGGGAGGGGCCCTGTGGGCCCGGCTACGCAGCGCACGTGGTGACGTAGTAGGCGGAGCCAAGCGTACGCAGTGGGCGGGGCCGCCGCCGGGCGAGCGGACGCCGGAAGATGGCGGCGGGCGGCAGCCCCGGTCCCGGTCCCGGTTCCGGTCCCTCAGCGGGCCCCGGAGGGGCGGGAGGAGGCGGCGGCCCCGGGTCCCGGCGGGGGAGCGCGTCCCGCGGTGCGGAAGCGGAGGTTTGGAGCCGGAGGGTGCGGGACGTGGTGAGCGCGGCCCCCGGGAACCGGCGCTGCTTCGAGTGCGGGCAGCGCGGCGTCACCTACGTGGACATCACCGTGGGCAGCCTCGTGTGCACCGGCTGCTCCGGCGCGCTGTGAGCGGGGACCGGGCGGCGAGAGGGGCGGGGCCGGCGCGGGGGGCGCGGTGTCACGCTGTACGTAAGGGGTGGGGCCAAACAGGAGGGGGCGTGGCTTTCGCGGGGAGAACGACAGCTGCTGATTGGCTGCAGTTGAGCACGGGGCGGGGTTTTGGGGTGAAAACCCTGATTTTAGGTTCAAAACCCTGATCTTCATGGTACATCCCTGACTTTGGGGGTGAAACCCCCATTTTTGTGGAGAAACCCCCTTGTTTTGGGGTTCAAAACCCTGATTTTGATGCCACATCGCTTATTTTTGAAGAGAAACCCCTGTATTTGGGGATAAAACTCTAGTGTTGTTTTGAAAACACAGATTTTGGTGCCACTACCCTGATTTTTGGGGTGAAATCCCCATTTTTTGCGTAAAACCTCTGGTTTAGGACTCAAACTCCTGATTTTTGTGCCACATCCCTGATTCTTGGGGTGAAACCCCTATTTTGGAGCATAAAACCCCTGGTTTTGGGTCCAAAACCCTGATTTTGGTGCCACACCCCTGATTTCTGGGGTGAAACCCCCTGGTTTTGGGGCTCCCTGCAGGCGGGGGCTGAACCCCCCCCACCGTGTCAAGTCCATTTCCATGACGACCTTCACTGAGGCTGAGGTCCTGTTCCTGCAAGCCCACGGCAATGAGGTCAGCTGAGGACATGGGGGTGGGGGGGGTCACAGCGGTCCCCTGCCCCCCCGTTGTCCCTGTGTGACCCCCCCGTGCCCCCAGGCCTGCCACCGTGTCTGGCTCGGCTCCTTCGACCCCCGCTCCTCACCTCATCCAGACGTCCGCGACCCCCAGAGCCTGAAGGAATTCCTGCAGGATAAATACGAGAGGAAGCGTTGGTACGGACCATGGTGGGGGGAGCACATTTGGAGATCCCCTCCGCCCCCTTCATTCACCTTTTATCCCTTACCCCCATAGGTACGTGGCACCAGAAGCCCCCAAACCCCCCCCAAGCGCCGTGGTTTCCTCCCAGCCACTCCTCGGGGATGTAGGGACACTGCAGCAGGTAACAAAGGGGGTGCTGAAAGAGGGGGCTGGTCATTGTCACCCCATTAACAACCCATTAATGCCCTATTGACATAACATTAACACCCCATTGACACCAAATTAATACCCCATTAATGTCCTATTAACCCCCAATAGACAACCCATTAACAGCCATTTAATGCTCTAGTGAGACCCCCTTTTAACATCTCACTGACTTCCAATTAACACCCCATTGACACCCCATTCCCCCCCCAGCCCCATCCTGCCCTGCAGCGCCCCCCCCAGCGGACCCGGAAAGCCAGCACCGACCTTTTAGCTGACATCGGGGGGGACCCATTTGCCACCCCACAACCAGCACCCCCTTCTGCCGCCTTCCCTGGTGAGTGCTGGGGGAGGAGGGCAGGTCAGGGGGTCCTGCCCATATGGCAAAGACAGGGGAGGGGGGTGGGGGTGACCTGGGATGCCCCCGTCTCCCCACTTAGGCCCAGCCCAGCCCTGCACTGCGTTCCCCAGTGTCGATGCCTTCGGAGCTGGCCCCGCAATTCTGGGAGCCATAAGTACATGGGGGGGAGTTGGGGGTCCCTTAGCAATCTATGGGGGCCTGGGGAGGGGGTTTGGGGTCCCCCCACTTCCTTAAGAATGCTTTGGGAGTGACCCCCACCATGGCTGTGTCTGTTCCTCCCACCCACAGGGGGCAGTGCTGCAGGGGGCGAAGTCGCCTCTGCCCCGCCCACAGGGGGCGGAGCTTCAGTCAGGTACAGAGACACCCCCCCATTGCCCCCCATTATTGGGGGGCAGAAGCTCACCCCCCCGCAATCCTTCCCAACAGCGTCTTCGGGACCCTGCACACCCCCCTGCTACCCTATGGGGGTAAGTTGGGGTTCACCCCCCCTTGGGCTACCCACAGTGAGTGGGACCCCAGGGTGACCCCTGTGCCCCCCTCAGGCTACACCAATCCCTTTGTGGCCCCCCCCCGGCCCTGCACCAACCCCTTCCAGAGCGATGGTGAGTGTGAGACCTTCCCCCTCCCAGCAACGGGATTTGGGGGTGGCCCAATTCTGATTCCCACTCCCCGTAATTACCCCCTTTAGGTGCTGCTTTGGCCACCCCCCCACTTCCCAGTGCATTCCCCCCCGCCGCTGCAGGCTGATGGTAAGCACCCAGTGTGGGGGGGGTGTGATATATCCCCCCCCCCACTGACCCCCGGCCTCTTTCTCTGCTCCCTTGGCAGGTTCAGCCTTCCGTGGCTTCAACGGTGTCAAAGCCCTCAACCAACCCCCTTCGTGGTGAGGGAGGGGGTCTTGGGGGGGCAATAAAGAGGACGCTGAACCCCCTTTTCTGCCCCTAAACCCTCTTTTTGCTCCCCCTCCCCAGATGGTCCCGGCTGCCCC
>NW_026639302.1:0-461 GCF_028554395.1 Pezoporus wallicus
ATGAAAAAAGGGTTAGTAATGGCCAAAAGTGGCTTAAAACATATTCGAAAGTAACAAGAATGCATAGCAAACGGGGGAAAAACTGGTTTAAATTTGATAGAAATGGGGAAAAATGGGTTAGAAATGAGCCAAAAACTCTGAAACCAGGAAAGAATTGGGCAAAAATTAGCCTTGGAAAAAAAAAAGCTTAAAAGCGGTTGAAACGTGGCAAAAATAGGATAGAAACTGCCAAAAACTGATTAAAAGGGGTTAGAACTTGACAAAAATGGGTTAGGAAAGGGGAAAAATAACTTAAAAATGGTTAGAAATTGAGAAATTTGGGTTAGGAAAAGAAACGAAAAATGCTTAAAACGACTTAGAAAATGGAAATAAAAAAAGGGTTAGCAATGGCCAAAAGTGGCTTAAAACGTTGAAGAAAGTAACAAGAATGCATAGCAAACGGGGGGAAAAAGCGGTTTAAA
>NW_026639303.1:0-456 GCF_028554395.1 Pezoporus wallicus
CACACGAACATGCACACACCCCCCCATCACATACACAATCTGCACAACCCCCCAGTCACACTCCCCACACACACAGCACACAAACGGCACACGCACACAGCCCTGTCACACACCCCCCCATAAACAATTCCCACCCGCCCACCCCCCCCACTCACTAACACCCCGCACCCACGCAGCCCCTCTTACACACTCCTCCCACCTGCCCCACCAACACACCCACACCCACCCGAAACACAGACGCCCCCACACACACTCTCCATACAAAAACACATACACACAACTCCCACTCACACATGCCCCATACATGCATGCACACACGCACTTCCACACACCCCTCACATGCATCCCGACACACACTCTTCCATGCCCACACACACCTCCCCCACAGACAACCCCCCCCAACACCCCCCCCACCCCTAGACACACCCCATAGACACAAACATGCACAGCCCACTC
>NW_026639304.1:0-4552 GCF_028554395.1 Pezoporus wallicus
CCCCCATAGACCCTCATAGCCCCCCATAGAGCCCCCATAGCACCCCATAGCCCCCCATAGCCCTCCCATAGCCCCTCATAGCCCCCATAGTCCCCCATAGACCCCCATAGCCCTCCCATAGCCCCTCTCATAGCCCCCCATAGAGCCCCCATAGCCCCCATAGCACCCCCATAGACCCTCATAGACCCCCATAGCTCCCCCATAGAGCCCCCATAGCCCCCCATAGCCCCTCATAGCCCCCCATAGAGCCCCCATAGCCCCCCATAGCCCCTCATAGACCCCCATAGTCCCCCCCCCCATAGAGCCCCCCATAGACCCCCCCCCCATAGACCCCCATAGAACCCCCATAGACCCCCATAGCCCCCCCATAGTCCCCCATAGACCCCCCCCATAGTCCCCCATAGAGCCCCAATACCCCCCATAGACCCCCATAGCCCCCCCATAGAGCCCCCATAGCCCCCCCATAGAGTCCCCATAGACCCCCATAGCCCCCCCATAGTCCCCCATAGCACCCCCATAGCCCCCCCATAGACCCCCATAGCCCCCCATAGAGCCCCCATAGAGCCCCCATAGCCCTCCCATAGCCCCTCATAGACCCCCATAGCCCCCCCATAGCCCCCATAGCCCCCCCATTACCCCCCATAGCTCCCCCATAGTCCCCCATAGCCCCCCCATAGACCCCCATAGTCCCCCATAGCCCCCCCATAGTCCCCCATAGCCCCCCCATAGCACCCCCATAGAGCCCCCATAGTCCCCCATAGACCCCCATAGCCCCCCCAGCCCCCCCCCACCGCTGGTGCTCAGCTCCAGGTCGCTCTCATCCTGGCTCTCGCTGCTCCCGGGCTCTTCCTCCTCCTCCTCCTCCTCCTCCTGCCCCCCCCCCAGCGCCTCCAGCCGGGACCGGGTCCCGGCAGCGGCCTCGGCATCGCCGGCCTTGAGCTGCTCCGCGTGGAGCTGCCGCAGCACCTGGCGCTGTGGGGACAGGGGGGCACCGGGGGGAGATGGGGGGAGGGAGAGGGGGGGGGATGTGGGGAGGATGGGGGGAGGATGTGGATATAAGACATGACAGGGGCACTATAGGGACACTAAGGGGACAGCATGGGGATGCTATAGGAACACCATAGGACCCCGTAGGGACACCATAGCACCCCCTAGGACCCCACAGGACCCCATAGGGACCCCCTAGGGACCCCCATAGGACCCCCTAGGACCCCACAGGACCCCATAAGCACCCCATAGGACCCCACAGAGACCCCATAGGATCCCATAGGGACTCCATAAGCACCCCATAGGACCCCACAGGGACCCCATAGGACCCCCTACGACCCCACAGGGACCCCATAAGCACCCCATAGGACCCCAGAGACCCCCTAGGACCCCACAGAACCCCATAAGCACCCCACAGAACCCCACAGGACCCCCATAGGACCCCACAGGACCCCCAAGGGACCCCATAGGACCCCATGGGGACTACATAGGGACCCCATAAGCACCCCATAGGACCCCACAGGGACCCCATAAGCACCGCATAGGACCCCAGAGACCCCATAGGGACTCCATAAGCACCCCATAGGAACACCACAGGACCCCCTAGGGACCCCACAGGGACCCCATAAGCACCCCATAGGACCGCACAGAGACCCCATAGGGACACCATAGGACCCCCTAGGACCCCACAGGACCCCATAAGCACCCCATAGGACCCCATAGGGACACCAAAGGACCCCATAGGACCCCATAAGCACCCCATAGGACCCCACAGGGACCCCAGAGACCCCCTAGGACCCCACAGAACCCCATAAGCACCCCATAGGACCCCACAGGACCCCATAGGGACCCCATAGGACCCCATGGGGACTACATAGGGACCCCATAAGCACCCCATAGGACCCCACAGGGACCCCATAAGCACCGCATAGAACCCCAGAGACCCCATAGGACCCCATAGGGACTCCATAAGCACCCCATAGGAACACCACAGGACCCCCTAGGGACCCCACAGGGACCCCATAAGCACCCCATAGGACCCCACAGAGACCCCATAGGACCCCATAGGGACACCATAGGACCCCCTAGGACCCCACAGGACCCCATAAGCACCCCATAGGACCCCATAGGGACACCAAAGGACCCCATAGGACCCCATAAGCACCCCATAGGACCCCACAGGGACCCCAGAGACCCCCTAGGACCCCACAGAACCCCATAAGCACCCCATAGAACCCCACAGGACCCCCATAGGACCCCACAGGACCCCATAGGGACCCCATAGGACCCCATAGGGACACCAAAGGACCCCATAGGGACCCCCTAGGACCCTCGGGGGGGGGGTGTTACCTGCAGCCGTGGGGCTGGGGCCTGCAGGGCTCTCTGCAGCGCCGTGTGCAGGCAGGGCAGCACCGCGGGGGGGGGCTCCCCGGCCTCGGCCATGCTCAGGGCAATGCTCAGCCACGTCTGCGCCTCCTGCGGCAATGGGGAGATGGGGGGCGAGGAACCCCACAGGACCCCATAACCCCCCCCAAGGACCCCACTGCCCCCCCACCAAGGACCCCAATGAACCCACCCCAAGGACCACAATGAACCCCACAGGACCCCATTGAGCCCCCCCAAGGACCCCAATGAACCCCACAGGACCCCATTGAGCCCCCCCAAGGACCCCAATGAACCCCACAGGACCCCATTGAGCCCCCCCCCAAGGACCCCAATGAACCCCACAGGACCCCATTGAGCCCCCCCCCAAGGACCCCAATGAACCCCACAGGACCCCACTGAGCCCCCCCCAAGGACCCCAATGAACCCCCCAGGACCCCACCCCCCCCCCAGAACGCCACTGACCCCCCAAGGACCCCACAACCCCCCCAGGACCCCAATGAACCCCCCCAGGACCCCACTGAACGCCCCAGGACCCCACGGAGCCCCCTTAAGGACCCCACTGACCCCCCCCAAGGACCCCAATGAACCCCCCAGGACCCCACTGACCCCCCCCAGGACCCCAATGAACGCCCCAGGACCCCAATGAAACCCCAGGACCCCACTTCCCCCCGTGCAGACCCCACTTCACCCCCCATAGGACCCCACTGAACCCCCTTAAGGACCCCATGAACCCCCTTAAGGACCCCACTGACCCCCCCCAGGACCCCACTGCCCCCCCCCCCAGGACCCCACTGAACCCCCCCCGGACCCCACTGACCCCCCCCGGACCCCACTGAACCCCCCAGGACCCCACTGAACCCCCCCCGGACCCCACTGACCCCCCCCGGACCCCACTGAACCCCCCCGGACCCCACTGACCCCCCCCGGACCCCACTGAACCCCCCAGGACCCCACTTCCCCCCCTCCAGACCACACTGACCCCCCCCCAGGACCCCACTGAACCCCCTTAAGGACCCCACTGCCCCCCCCCAGGACCCCACTTCCCCCCCTCCAGACCCCACTGACCCCCCCCGGACCCCACTGAACCCCCCAGGACCCCACTTCCCCCCCTCCAGACCACACTGACCCCCCCCCAGGACCCCACTGAACCCCCTTAAGGACCCCACTTCCCCCCCTCCAGTCCACACTGTCCCCCCCCCAGGACCCCACTGAACCCCCCAGGACACCACTGCCCCCCCCCGGACCCCACTGAGCCCCCCCAGGACCCTACTGACCCCCCCAAGGCCCCACTGACCCCCCCCAAGGACCCCAATGAACCCACCAGGACACCACTGCCCCCCCCGGACCCCACTGAGCCCCCCAGGACCTCACTGACCTCCCCAGGACCCCAATGAACCCCCCAAGGACCCCACTGAACCTCCCAGGACCCCACTGAACCCCCCCAGGACCCCACTGAACCCCCCAGGATGCCACTGACCCCCCCAAGGACCCCACTGAACCCCCAAGGACCCCCCCCCCCCCAGAACGCCACTGACCCCCCAGAATCCCACTGAACCCCCCAAGGACCCCACTGAACCCCCAGGACCCCACTGAACCCCTCAGGACCCCACTGAACCCCCCCCGACCCCCCTGTACCCCCCCCGGACCCCACTGAAGCCCCCCAGGACCCCACTGAACCCCCCCAGGACCCCACTGCCCCCAGCCAGGACCCCAATGAACCCCCCTCCAGACCCCACTGACACCCCCCCCAGGACCCCAATGAACCCCCCAGGACCCCAATGAACCCCCTTAAGGACCCCATGAACCCCCTTAAGCACCCCACTGACCCCCCCCCCAGGACCCCACTGCCTCCCCCAAGGACCCCAATGAACCCCCCAGGACCCCACTGACCCCCCCCCAAGGACTCCAGGACCCCCCCCCCAGGACCCCACTGAACCCCCCCCAGGACCCCACTGAATCCCCCCAGGACCCCACCCCCCCCCCTCCAGACCCCAGTGAACCCCCCCAGGACCCCAATGAATCCCCCAGGACCCCACTGAACCCCCAGGACCCCACTGAGCCCGCCCAGGACCCCACTAACCCCCCAGGACCCCAATGAACCCCCCAGGACCCCACTGAACCCCTCCCGGACCCCACTGAGCCCCCCCAGGACCCCACTGAACCCCCCAGGACCCCACTG
>NW_026639305.1:0-456 GCF_028554395.1 Pezoporus wallicus
CCTAAGCTGAAATTTCAATTCATTCAATCACTGACAAGGGGGGTGTCCTGGGGCGGTGCTGACTCTTTCCAGGCTCTCACCCATCGAGCTGGGACCCACCGCAAACTGTAATCTATAATTATACACATATAACCTCAACCAGTTAGTTTTACTTCTGTGTTGCAGAATGGCTCCAAGAGCAAGGCCATGGATCCTTAGAGGCCTTGTGCGAGCAAAGCAAGGTGTAGACCTCACAGGTAACCGGATACCGGATGTGGGAGGATGTCGTGGTTTAAACCCAGTCAGGTAACTTGTTCACTCACTCCCAGTGAGTGGTGCCGAGCTGACAACAATCAAGGTCCGTGTCCGTCTCCCCCCCCTGCACCGGGGCTCTCCCCTTCCCGCTCCCGGAGGAACGGGGAGGAGGATCGAGAGAGTGCAACTCCTACGGGTTGAGACAAGAGCAGTCCAGCAACA
>NW_026639307.1:0-4544 GCF_028554395.1 Pezoporus wallicus
CCCTGAATGGCTTTGGCTTGGGGGGGGGGGGTGGGTTGGGGTTCAAAGGAAGGGGTGTCTGTGGTTGGGGGGGGGGTTTGTGGGGAGCCCACTTTTGGGGTGCCCCTTTCTTAAGGGGCTCTTTGCTGCTGCCCTGAATGGCTTTAGCTTGGGGGGGGGGGTTGGGTTCAAGGGGGAGATTTGAGGGCTCAAGGGGGGGGGGAGTCTGTGTTTGGGGGGGCCCCAGGTTTGGGGTGACTTCACATTTGGGGTGCCCCTTTCTTAGGGACCCCTTTCTTAGCCCTGAATGGCTTTGGCTTGGGGGGGGGGTGGGTTGGGGTTCAAAGGAAGGGGTGTCTGTGGTTGGGGGGGGGGTTGTGGGGAGCCCACTTTTGGGGTGCCCCTTTCTTAGGGGGCTCTTTGCTGCTGCCCTGAATGGCTTTGGCTTGGGGGGGGGGGGTGGGGTTCAAAGGGTGGTTTTGGGGTGCAGGTGGGGGACGTTTGGGGTGCGGGGGGGGGGGGTGTCTGGGTTGGGGGGGGGTCAGGTTTTTGGGGTCCCACCTTCCCGCCAGGCGCTTGTGCAGGGCCAGGAGCCTCTTGAGGTGCTTCTTGTGCAGCTCCTTCAGCTCCCGGCTCTGCTGCTTGAGCAGCTTCACGTAGGCCTTGTGCTGCTGCAGCTCCTGCAGCGACGGTGGCAACACCTCTGGGGGGGCGAAGGGGGGTCAGGGGGGGGCCCCAAAACCCCTCGGGGGGGGGGGGGGGGGGCAGGAATTTGGGGGACACCCCCCCCCCCCAACCTTGTCTTGAACGTGGGGGGCGCATCCATTCCAGAGCATCCTGCGCGCCCCGGGATGCCCAATGGGGGAGATGGGGTGGAAGGGGGGGGTTTAGGGGTACAGGGGGGTTTATGGGTTTGGGGGGGTCCCCAAGGCTCCTTCTTAGGGGGGTGCGGCTGAGGGGGGATCCCCCCAAATCTTACCTGTGAGGACGCTGGCGATGAGGTCGTCTCTTTGCCCTGTGGAGGGGGGACAATAATGGGGGTCCTGAGCGGGGGGGACCCCCTCCTTTTTAGAGCCCCCACATCATGGGGGGCACCCCCTTACCTGGGCTGGACACAGGGGGGGGGCCGGGGGCGGGGGGCCCGGGCTGGGGAGGGGGCCGGGGCTCAGGGGGGGGGTCGGTGGCTGCGTCCCCTCGTGCCCCCCCCGGGCTTTCTCGCGGCTTCTCGGGGTTCTCCTGGGGGGAAAAGGGGGGTTTAGGGGGCCCCAAAAGGGGTGAGACCCCCCCTGGACCCCCCCCCCCCCCAAACCCCCCTGGAGCCTCCCCCCCCCCAAACCTCCATGGACCCCCCTGAAACCCCCCTGGACTCCATCCAAACCTCCCTGGACCCCCCCAACCCATCCTGGAACCCCCCCAAACCTCTATGACCCCCCCCAAACCCCCCTAGACCCCCCCCCCAAACCTCCATGGACCCCCCCAAACACCCCTGGACCCCCCCAAACCTCCATGGAGCCCCCCAACCCCCCCTAGATACACCTCAAACCCTCCTGGATCCCCCTCAAACCTCCATGGACCCCCCAAACCCCCCCTGGACCCTGCCCAAACCCCCCTAGACCCCCCCAAACCTTCATGGACCCCCCCAAACTCCTGACCCCCCCAACTCCTCCACCCTTCCCCATCAATCCCTTTCCCCATCACCCATCAAAGCCCCTCCCAATCATCCTAAAGACCCCCCCAAAGCCCCCAAAGCCCCCCCCCCAAACCCTTTGGACCCCCCCAAACCCCTTCAGAGCCCCCCCAAACACGCCCCCCCCCCCAAACCTCGCTGTCCCCCATGAGGGCCGCCAGCTGCCGGGCACGTTGATCCATGAGGCTGACGTGTTTGATGGGGTTGCTCAAGGCCTCGGCGTAATCTGGGGGGGTCCAAAGGGGAAACGGGGACCCCAATAATGGGGGGACCCCCCCCCACAAACAATGAGGTGAGAGCCCCAAAGTGGGGAAGCCCCCCAAAATGGGGAGGATTCCCCCCACATGGCAGCACTGAGGAAGGAGCAATGGAGGTGCTGCATTGTACCCCCATTAAGAGGGGGTCAAACGTGGGGGGGACCCCACACGGCAGAACCCCCCCCAAGTGTGTGAAAAGGGAAGGAAGCAAAGGGGGGTACCCCCAAAATGGACCAGGGACGCCCCAGAATGGGTGCCCCAACACCCATTATAGGAGACACCCCATAAACAGGGGTGCCCCACAAATGGGGTCACCCAAAAACGGGGGGGGGGAGGGCCTTAAAGAGCTCCTGAGCCCCCCCAAAAAGTGGGGGATGGCCCCAAAAGGAGAGCGACCGCTCTCAAAAGGGCGCTGGGGCCGCCTTGATCCCCACCCAGCACCGAGCCCTGGGGGTGCTGCTCCCCTCCCACCCCCCCCAAGGTTTTGGGGTCCCCCCTCACCTTGGTGTCCCTGTGGGACGTAGTCGCAGGCCTGGGTGTACAGCAGCAGGGCGGGCAGGCAGAGGGGCTGGTTGCTCTCATTGCGCAGGCACACGTAGTGGTACCCTATGGGGGGGGGGGGGGGGCACAACATGGCGGCTGCTTGGGGGGGCCCCCCCCCCTGAACCCCAAAACCAGCCCCAAACCCCGCGCCCTGCTGCGGCGCTCAGGGTAGGCCCAGGGCCGCGTTACCATGGCGACGGGACGGGGGCTGGCGCGGGGCATTGTGGGTAGCGCTGGGCGCCTGTTGCCGTGGCAACGGGGGTGGCGCGGGGCATTGTGGGTAGTTCCCCGGCTCCCGTTGCCACGGCAACCGGCCGGCACCAGCACCCATCCTGCTCCCCATTGCCGCGGCCTCGAGGTAGGCCCGAACAGTGGGAGCCCCCCTCCCCGGCACCCCCCATTCCCATCCCCATTCCCATTCCTGTCCCCATCCCCATCCCCATTCCCGTTCCCATTCTGTTCCCCATTCCCATCCCCATTCCCATTCCTGTCCCCATCCCCATCCCCATTCCCGTTCCCATTCTGTTCCCCATTCCCATCCCCATTCCCATTCCTGTCCCCATCCCCATCCCCATTCCCGTTCCCATTCCGTTCCCCATTCCCATCCCCATTCCCATTCCTGTCCCCATTCCCGTTCCCATTCTCGTTCCAATTCCCATCCCCATTCCCATTCCCGTTCCCATCCCTGTTCCCATTTACGTTTCAATTCCCATTCCCATCCCTGTTCCTGTCCCCATTCCCGTTGTTGTTCCCTTTCCCATTCCCGTTTCAATTCCCATCCCCATTCTCATTCCCGTTCCCCTTCCTGTTCCCATTCCCATTTCAATTCTCATTCCCATCCCTGTTCCCATCCCCATCCCCATTCCAATTCCCATCCCCATTCCCATTCCTGTTCCCATTCCTATTCCAATTCCCATTCCCATCCCCATTCCTGTTCCCATTCCCGTTTCCATTCCCGTCCCCATTCCCATCCCCATTCCCGTTCCCGTTTCAATTCCCATTCCCGTTCCTGTTCCCATTTCCGTTCCCTTTCCTGTTCCCATTCCTGTTTCAATTCCCATTCCCATCCCCATTCCCATTCCTGTTCCCATTCCCATTCCCATCCCCATTCCCATCCCCATTCCCGTTCCAATTCCCATTCCCATTCCTGTTCCCATTCCCATTCTTGTTCCCGTTCCCATCCCCATTCCCCTTCCCGTCCCCACTCCCATTCCCATTCCCGTTCCCGTCCCCATTCCCATTCCTGTTTCAATTCCCATTCCGATTCCCATTCCCATTCCTGTTCCCATTCCCACTCCCATTCCTGTTCCCATTCCCATTCCCGTCCCCACTCCCATTCCCATTCCCGTTCCCATCCCCATCCCCGTTCCCATTCCTGTTCCAACTCCCATTCCCATTCCCGTTCCCATCCCCACTCCCATTCCTGCTCCCATTCTCATTCCCATCCCCATTCCCATTCCCGTTCCCTTTCCTGTTCCCATTCCCATTCCCGTTCCCTTTCCTGTTCCCATTCCCATTCCCGTTCCCATTCCTGTTCCCAATCCCATTCCCATTCCCGTTCTTCTTCCCGTTCCAATTCCCATCCCCATCCCCATCCCCATTCCCTTTCCTGTTCCCATTCCCATTCCCATCCCCATCCCCATTCCCGTTCCCATTCCCGTTCTTGTTCCCGTCCCCATCCCCATTCCCCCCCTCACCGGAGCGCAGCGCAGCCACGGGCAGCACGCGGTGCCCCAGGAACCGGCCCCCCTCCTCATAGGCAGCCACACGCAGGGAGGCCAGGGAGGGCAGCACCACCTGCGGCAGGACGGGGGGGGGGGTCACGGTAACACCGGTACCCCCCCGTTACCCCCCCGTTACCCCAACACTGACCTTGGGGAACAGGAAGGGTTCCTCGTCCCACACCGGGTTGAACGGGTGCCCCTGGCAGGGCCGCGTGCGGAACCGGCGCCGCGTGTCCACGGGCAGCCCGAAGACATCGACCTCCACGTAGACCCCCCCGCGGCGCTCCGAGAGGAACTGCCCCGAGATCACCTGCGGGGGGGTCCCCGAAAGTCACCCTTGGGACCCCAAAATCC
>NW_026639308.1:0-455 GCF_028554395.1 Pezoporus wallicus
CTCTGTGAGTCAGTACTGGGGCTCTATAATGCAATAATGGGGCTCTATGAGGTAATAATGGGGCGCTATGATGCAATAATGGGGCTCTATGTGGCAATAAAGGGGCACTATGAGGCAATAATGGGGTCTACGACACAATAATAGGGCTCTATGAGGCAATAATGGGGCTCTATGAGGCTATAATGGGGCTCTATGTGGTAATAATGGGGCTCTATGAGGCAATACTGGGGTCTATGTGGTTATAAAGGGGCTCTATGACACAATAATGGAGCTCTATGAGGCAATAATGGGGCTCTATGTCGCAACAATGGGGGTCTATAATGCAATAATAGGGCTCTATGAGCCAATAATGGGGCTCTATGATGCAATAATGGGGCTCTATGAGGTAATATTGGGGCTCTATGACGCAATAATGGGGCTCTATGAGGCAATAATGGGGTCTATGAGGCAATAAT
>NW_026639309.1:0-462 GCF_028554395.1 Pezoporus wallicus
GCTGTATGATGCAATAATGGAGCTCTATGAGGCTGTAATGGGGTCTATGAGGCAATAATGGGGCTCTATGAGGTGATAATGGGGTCTATGAGGCAATAATGGGGCTCTATGAGGCAATAATGATGCTCTATGAGGTAATAATGGGGCTCTATGGAGTTATAATGGGTCTCTATGACGCAATAATGGGTCTCTATGAGGCAGTAATGGGGCTCTATGATGCAATAATGGGGCTCTAGAGGGCTATAATTGGTCTCTATGAGGCAGTAATGGGGCTCTATGATGCAATAATGGGTCTCTATGATGCAATAATGGGGCTCTATGACCCACTAATGGGGCTCTATGAGGCAAAAATGGGGCTCTATGACGCAATAATGGGGCTCTATGACGCAATAATGGGGCTCTATGGGGTTATAGTGGGGCTCTATGAGGCAATAATGGGGCTCTATGGGGCTATAATAGGGT
>NW_026639310.1:0-460 GCF_028554395.1 Pezoporus wallicus
TTGCAACCATGTCACCATCATTGCTGTCGCTCCTCGGTTTCATACCTAAAAATCCATTTGAATGCAACGTCTCCAAAGCTTTTTCTCGGCTGCCCAGGGGCACAGGGATTAGTGCATGAACGTCTGGCCTCTGCTCCCAGAGCCGAAGAGCCAGGAGTGAAAGCATGTGCTGGGCATCTTCAGCACACAGTCAGGATTGCAACGGTGTCACCATTATTGCAGTCCCTCCTCGGTTTCATACCTAAAAGTCCATTTGAATGCAACCTCTCCAAAGCTGCTTCTCAGCTGCCCCGGGGAACAGCGACTAGAGCACGAACGTCTGGCCTCTGCTCCCAGAGCCGAAGAGCCAGGAGGGAAAGCATGTGCTGGGCATCTTCAGCACAAAGTCACGATTGCAACGGTGTCACCATTATTGCTGTCACTCTTCGCTTTCATACCTAAAAAAGTTCATTTGAATGGC
>NW_026639311.1:0-4561 GCF_028554395.1 Pezoporus wallicus
TGCCAAGGACTGATCCAGACTGCACTGGAACAGGGGCAAGCTCCAGAACACCTGCAATACATTGATGATATTATTGTGTGGGGCGATACAGCGGAAGAAGTCTTTGAGAAAGGGAGGAAAATAGTCCAAATCCTGCTGAAAGCTGGTTTTGCCATAAAACGGAGTAAGGTCAAGGGACCTGCACAGGAGATTCAATTTTTGGGAATAAAATGGCAAGATGGACGTAGACAGATCCCCACAGATGTGATACCATGCCATACCGTTCCGTAAGGTACCGTACCATATAATATAATTATATGTAATTTCATTTCATTTCATTTCCATTTGATGCCATTTTGTGTTGTACGGTGCCGTACCGTTACGTACCGTACCGTGTCCTACTGTGCCGCACCATTCCGTACCTTGCCCTACCGTTTCATACCTTGCCGTACCGTTCCGTGCCGTACTGTACCATGACATTTCATTTCATTTCATTTCATTTCATTTCATTTCATTTCATTTCATGTCATTTTGTGCCATACAGGGCCGTTCTGTACTGCACTGTGCCGTACCGTGCCGCGCCATACTGTACCATGCCCTACCGTTTTGTATCATGTCGTGCCGTTCCGTACTGTACCATACCATATAATTTAATTATTTGTAATTTCATTTCCTTTCCTTTCCTTTCCTTTCATTTCCATTTGATGTCATTTTGTGCCGTACGGTGCCGTACCGTTGCGTAGTGTACTGTGCTGTTCCGTGCCGCGCGATACCGTACCCTGCCCTACCGTTGTGTACTGTGCCATACCGTTCCGTGCTGTACCGTACCATGTCATTTCATTTCATTTCATTTCATGTCCATTTGATGTCATTTTGTGCCGTACCGTTCCGTAGTGTACTGTGCCGCACCGTGCCGCGCGATACCGTAACATGCCCTACCATTTCGTACCATGCCATACCGTTCCGTACGGTACCGTACCATATAATTTAATTATATGTAATTTCATTTCCTTTAATTTAATTTAATTATATGTAATTTCATTTCATTTCATTTCATTTCCATTTGATGCCATTTTGTGTTGTACGGTGCCGTACCGTTACGTACCGTACCGTGCCCTACTGTGCCGCACCATTCCGTAACCTGCTGTACCGTTTCATACCTTGCCATACCGTTCCGTGCCGTACTGTACCATGACATTTCATTTCATTTCATTTCATTTCATGTCGATTTGATGTCATTTTGTGCCATACAGTGCCGTTCTGTACCGTCCTGTGCCGTACTGTGCCGCGCCATACCATACCATGCCCTACCGTTTTGTATCGTGTCGTGCCGTTCCGTACTGTACCGTACCATATAATTTAATTGTATGTAATTTCATTTCCTTTCCTTTCATTTCCATTTGATGTCATTTTGTGCCGTACGGTGCCGTACCGTTGCGTACCGTACTGTGCTGTTCAGTGCCGCGCGATACCGTACCCTGCCCCAACGTTTTGTACCGTGCCGTACTGTTCCATGCCGTACCGTACCGTGTCATTTCATTTCATTTCATTTCATTTCATTTCATTTCATTTCATTTCATTATTTCATGTCCATTTGATGTCATTTTGTGCCGTACCGTTCCGTAGTGTACTGTGCCGTACCGTGCCGCGAGATACCGTACCATGCCATACTGTTTCGTGCTGTGCCATACCGTTCCGTGCTGTACCGTACCGTTTCATTTCATTTCATTTCATTTCATTTCATGCCGTACCGTTGCGTACTGTACTGTGCCGTACCGTGCCGTGCGATACTGTACCATGCCCTACCGTTTCGTACCATGCCATACCGTTCCATACCGTACCATATAATTTAATTATATGTAATTTCCTTTCCTTTCCTTTCCTTTCATTTCATTTCCATTTGATGCCATTTTGTGTTGTACGGTGCCGTACCGTTACGTACCGTACCGTGCCCTACTGTACCGCACGATACCGTACCCTGCCCTACCCTTTCATACCGTGCCGTACCGTACCATGTTATTTCATTTCATTTCATTTCATTTCATGTCCATTTGATGTCATTTTGTGCCATACGGTGCAGTACCGTTGCATAGTGTACTGTGCCGTTCCGTGCCGCGCGATACCGTACCATGCCCTACTGTTTTGTACTGTGCCATACCGTTCCGTGCCGTACCGTACCATGTAATTTCATTTCATTTCATTTTATTTCATGCCGTATCGTGGCGTACTGTACTGTGCCGTACCATGCCGTGCGATACTGTACCATGCCCTACCGTTTTGTACCATGCTGTACCGTTCCGTACCGTACCATACCATATAATTTAATTATATGTAATTTCATGTCATTTCATTTCATTTCATTTCATGTCCATTTGATGTCATTTTGTGCCGTACGGTGCTGTACCGTTGCGTGCCGTGCCGTACCATGTAATTTCATTTCATTTCATTTTATTTCATTTCATTTCATGTCCATTTGATTTCTTTTTGTGCCATACCATGCCGTACCGTTGCGTACCAGACCATGCTCTACCGTGCCGCGCGATACCGTACCCTGCCCTACCGTTTCATACCGTGCCGTGCCGTTCCGTGCCGTGCCGTACCGTACCATGTCATTTCATTTCATTTCATTTCATTCCATTTCCATTTGATGTCATTTTGTGCCGTACCGTTCCGTAGTGTACTGTGCCGTACCGTGCCACGCAATACCGTACCATGCCCTACCATTTCGTTCCATGCCATACCGTTCCGTACGGTACCGTACCATGTAATTTAATTATATGTAATTTCATTTCCTTTCATTTCGTTTCATTTCCATTTGATGCCACTTTGTGTTGTACGGTGCCGTACCGTTACGTACCGTACCGTGCCCTACTGTGCCGCACCATTCCATACCCTGCCCTACCATTTCATACAGTGCCGTACCGTTCCGTGCCGCACTGTACCATGACATTTCATTTCATTTCATTTCATGTCATGTCATTTTGTGCCATACAGTGCCGTTCTGTACCGTACTGTGCTGTACCGTGCCACGCCATGCCGTACCATGCCCTACCGTTTTGTATCGTGTCGTGCTGTTCCGTACTGTACCGCACCATATAATTTAATTATTTGTAATTTCATTTCCTTTCCTTTCCTTTCATTTCCATTTGATGTCATTTTGTGCCGTACGGTGCCGTACCGTTGCATACCGTACTGTGCTGTTCTGTGCCGCACGATACTGTACCCTGCCCTACCATTTTGTACCGTGCTGTACCGTTCCATGCCGTATCGTACCATGTCATTTCATGTCATTTCGTTTCATTTCATTTCATTTCATTTCATTTCATTTCATGTCCATCTGATGTCATTTTGTGCCGTACGGTGTCGTACCGTTGCGTACTGTACTGTGCCATACCGTGCCGCGCCATACCGCACCATGCCCTACTGTTTCGTACCGTGTCGTACCGTTCCGCACCGTACCTTACTATATAATTTAATTATATGTAATTTCCTTTCCTTTCATTTCATTTCATGTCCATTTGATGTCATTTTGTGCCATACGGTGCAGTACCGTTGCGTAGTGTACTGTGCCGTTCCATGCCGCGCGATACCGTACCATGCCCTACTGTTTCGTACTGTGCTGTACCGTTCCGTGCTGTACCGTAACATGTCATTTTATTTCATTTCATTTCATTTCATTTCATGCCGTACCGTTGCGTACTGTACTGTGCCGTACCGTGCCGTGCGATACTGTACCATGCCCTACCATTTTGTACCATGCTGTACCGTTCCGTACCGTACCATACCATATAATTTAATTATATGTAATTTCATTTCATTTCATTTCATTTCATGTCCATTTGATGTCATTTTGTGCTATACAGCGCCGAACCGTTCCGTGCCATACTGTACCATGTAATTTCATTTCATTTCATTTCATTTCATTTCATTTCCATTTGATGCCATTTTGTGTTGTACGGTGCCGTACCGTTAAGTACCGTACCGTGCCCTACTGTGCCACACCATTCCATACTCTGCCCTACCCTTTCATACCGTGCCATACCGTTCCATGCCGTACTGTACCATGACATTTCATTTCATCATTTCATTTCCATTTGTTGTCATTTTGCGCCGTACGGTGCCGTAACGTACCGTACTGTACTGTGCCGTACCGTGCCGTGCCATACCGCACCATGCCCTACCGTTTCGTACCGTGACATACCGTACCATATAATTTAATTATATGTAATTTCATTTCATTTCATTTCATTTCATTTCATTTCATGTCCATGTGATGTCATTTTGTGCCGTACCGTTCCATAGTGTACTGTGCCGTACCGTGCCGCGCGATACCGTACCATGCCCTGCCATTTCGTACCATGCCATACCGTTCCATACAGTACCGTACCATATAATTTAATTATATGTAATTTCATTTCCTTTCATTTCATTTCATTTCATTTGATGCCATTTTGTGTTGTACGGTGCCGTACCGTTACGTACCGCACCGTGCCCTACTGTGCCGCACCATTCCGTACCCTGCCCTACCGTTTCATACTGTGCCGTACCGTTCCGTGCCGTACTGTACCATGACATTTCATTT
>NW_026639312.1:0-4641 GCF_028554395.1 Pezoporus wallicus
GCAGCGGCGGCCGCGGGGTGCGGAGCTCTCTCGCCATGGCGGCGGCGGCGGCAGAGGCCCAACAGCTGCTGCCGCCGCCTCCGCTGCCCGGCGGGGCCGGCACCGAGCGAGCCCTGGAGGAAGCGGCGGCCTCCGGGACCCTCATCCTGGCAGGGCGCCGCCTGCGCTCCTTCCCCGCGGCTGCGGCTCGGCGCTGGGACCTCAGCGACACCACACAGGCCGGTGAGGCCGCGACCCGTCCCCGGTGGGGCCTGCACTACCCGTACCGGGGATGGGGGGGATCTCGGTTATTCCCGGTGCCCCCCATGGCCCCGGCGGGGCTCAGCGCAGCCGCGTGTCGTCCAATCCCCCCCATCCACCCTTTGGGCTGAACCAGCCCCTGCCCCGGGCCTTCCCCTTGGGCTTCCGGTGGCCCCAGGAGGTGCCGGGGCGGGCAGAGCCGGGCGATCCGGCTGCGCTGGTCCCTGTCCCCGGGGTCAGCGCCTTCCCTCACGGTCCTTGACCCGTCGGGTCCCCATTCCTGTCACTCCCTACCCGAGGCTGTCCCCATCCCTCCCGTTCTCTGCTGCCACCCGAGTGACCCCTCCCCGCAGACCTGTCCCGCAACCGCTTCGGGGAGGTGCCGGAGGCCGCCTGTCACCTGGTGGCGCTGGAGGGGCTGAGCCTGCACCACAACTGCCTGCGCAGCGTCCCCCCGGCCATCGCCAATCTCCAGGCACTCGCCCACCTCGACCTCAGGTCCTGCCCCCCCCCCACCCCCCCCAAACACTTCCTCACCCCCCCCCCCCCCGTTAACCCCCCCCCCCGTTAACCCCCCCCATCGCTCCCTGTGCAGCCGGAACCAGCTGAGCTCGCTGCCCCCCTGCCTCTGCCTCCTGCCCCTGCGCGTCCTCAACGCCAGCAACAACCGCTTGGCCCAGCTCCCGGACAACATCGGCACCATGGGGGCCCTGAGGCAGTTGGTGAGCACCAAGAAAAGTGGGGGGACACTCAGGGACCAAGTCCCCCGGCTTTGTGTCACTGCTCCCCCCCCATGCTCCCCAGGACGTGAGCTCCAATGCGCTGCGGGCGCTGCCGCGGGGGCTGGGGCAGCTGCGGGCGCTGCGGGACCTGAACCTGCGCCGCAACCTCCTCACGGCGCTGCCCATGGGTGAGTGCAGGGCACGGGGGGATCCCCCAATGATCCCCCCCAACCCCATTGATCTCTGTGTATGTGAGTGACCCCCCCCCTCCCCAGAGCTGTCGGAGCTGCCCCTTGTGCGCCTCGACTTTTCCTGCAACCGGGTGGTGGTGATTCCCCGGTGCTACCGGCGCCTGCGGCACCTCCAGAGCATCCTCACCGAGCACAACCCCCTGCAGAGCCCCCCCGCGCAGGTGAGCGTGGCCGGGGGGGACCAGACCCCCCCAAACCCCATCTGATCCCTTAACCCCACCCTGATTTAGATCTGCCTGAAGGGCAAAGTCCACATCTTCAAGTACTTGGAGGCCGAGGCTGCTGCCACCCGGGCGCCCCCCCCCGCAGGGTAAATGGGGGTCAAATTGGGTGCCCCCCCCTTTGTCCCCACCATCCAGTGTGGTTTGGGGTCCTCAGCCTGGTTCTTGCCCCTCCACAGCCCCACAGAGGAGCTGAGCCCCCCCCGGCAGCGCCATGGCCTGGACTCTGGCTTCCACAGCGTCGACAGTGGCAGCAAGCACTGGTCTGGCAATGAGGTGGGTGCCGGGAGGGGGGTTATTGGGTTGCTGGCGGGGGGTAACTGTGTGCCCCCCACCCTGATGTCACCCCGTTGTGCATTGGTTCAGTCCACAGATGAGTTTGCAGAGCGGCTGCTCTGGGGCAAGCGCTGTGGTGAGTGGGGGCAGCACCCCCATTACCCCAATAGGGCCCCCCCATTACCCCAGTGGGACCCCCGCCTCACCCCTTTCCTCCTCCCAGGCAGTGACAGTGATGCTGAGGAGGATGAAGAGGACCCCCCCCCGGAGGTGACAGCCCTGACCCCACCCTTCCCTTGCCCCATACTGGGGGGGACGACCCCCAGATCCTGCCCCCCCCTCAATATAAGGACCATTATTTGTGTGTTCCGCTTTCACAGGGCTTGTTCCCAGGGAAGGCGCCTGGTGGCAGGTGTGTGATAGGAATGGGATGGGAATTGGGAAGGGAATGGGATGTGAATGGGAATTGGGTTGGGAATGGGGGTAATGAGGACATGGGACTGGGATGGGATTGGTCAGGGAATGGGGGCTAAAGGGGGTTTTGGGACAGGAAATGGGGATGGGTTTGGGCTATGGCGGGGGGGACAGGAATGGGTTTGGGATGAGGGATTTGGGGGTGCCACTTTCCTCCCCCACAGCCTCTCGGACCCAGGCCCCACCTCCCAGCCCAGGAACACCCTGGTGAGTTCCAGGCCCCCCTCATTAAGCTCAACCCTCACTAATCTTCATTAATAGGGGTGTTAATTACCCCATTCCCTCTTCAATGCAGGTTCCAACCAAAGCCCCCCGCCCCCCCCGTGTTCTCCTACGCTCCCCCACCCATGCAGCGGTCTCCAGACCGGGTAACTCACAAGTGCCCCCCTCCTCGTGACCCCCCCTTGTCCCCGTCCCCCCCCCACTTTGTGACACCCATTTCCCCTACAGCCCCTCTGGACACCAGCGAGGGGGAGCTGATGGCTGAGATGAAACAGGTAAAGGGGAGCGGGGGGGTCCCCATTTCCCCCACCTTACTCATAATGGGAGGGGTTTGGACCCCCCAAACCCATGGTGGGGGGATTGCTTTAAAGAGCCCCCCCTTGTCCTCCCAGAGCATTGAGTCGCTGCTGCAGCTGCACCTGGGCAATGAGGAACTGCTCTCCCGCCTGACCCAGTGCCTGCGGCCCCCCCCTGCTGTGAGTGTCCCCCCCCAACACCCCCCCCCCCCCGCACTTCCAACACCCCCATGACCCACTTCTGCTCCCCACCCCCTGCAGCCCAAACTGAGCCCCACAAGAAGCCACCGGACCCGGGATCCCCAGCAGGTAAACTGGGGAGGGGGGTGTGTTAAGGGGATGGGGGGGGGTTGTGACCCCCTCTCCTCATGTGTCCCCCCTTCCCCCTCAGGCACAGCCGCTGCCCCCCGGGCTCCTCGCTGGCTTCGCCCTTTTCTACGGCGTGGTCATGGCACTGCTTTATGCTGGGTATCGAGCGCTGTTTGGGTGCTGAGGGGGGGGACACACACGCCTACGGGCACTCCCACCCATGGGGACCCCCCCCCTTAAACCCACAACTCCTCCCCTGCTCCATCGTGTGCCTTAATGAGGGAAACTGAGGCAGGGATGGGTGGAGGGAGGGGGAGCCTTAAGTGAATGAGGGGGAACCCCCCCTTTCTTTATTGTAATTATTATAACGGTTATTATTCTAATTAATTATTAGAATTATTATTATAATTAATTATTTTAATTAAGATTTTAATGATAGAGATCCTCTTAAATTATATTTGCTATGTATTATATATAGACATGGAAGTGCTGCGTGAGTATTGGGGGGGGACCCAAGACCTGGCTCCTAATGGGTGGGGGGTAAATTCTGCCTTTCCCCCTCTGCCTCTGCTGCTCTTTTTGTTCATTTTTGCCCTTTCTGTACCCAAAAAGGGACGTTCTGCCCCCCCACTAATGATGTCTCATTAACACCCCCCAATTATCACATCCCCCTCCCCCCAGGAGGTGTTGGATGAGCCCAAGCCTGACCCCTCCTCCCTCCCCCTTTGAGCCTCACCAAGGCCCCGCCCCCAGCCGGCCTCGGCGCTCGGATTGGTTGAGAGGGGTAAAGCGGCCGCCGCCATCTTGGTTAATGGAAGCCCCCGTTGCTGCCGTCCAAAGCACGGCGGCCGCCATCTTTATGGGGGGGCTGTGAGGCAGGGACGAAGCTAGGCGCAGTTTATATCGAATATATATTAGATATCGCGATAGCTCTGTCGTAAAAAGAGAACCTGGTCCCGGATGAAGGCGGGGGGCGTTCCCCGTGTCCCCCGAACCGCGGCAGTAGCAGCTACAGGAACGGGTTGGTGGCCGGGTGCTTAGTGCCAATGGGGGCAGCCGGGACCATCTGGGGAGGGGGGAGCAAAAAGAGGGTTTAGGGGCAGAAAAGGGGGTTCAGCGTCCCCTTTATTGCCCCCCCCAAGACCCCCTCCTCACCACGAAGGGGTTGGTTGAGGCTTTGACACCGTTGAAGCCACGGAAGGCTGAACCTGCCAAGGGAGCAGAGAAAGAGGCCGGGGGTCAGTGGGGGGGGGGATATATCACACCCCCCCCACACTGGGTGCTTACCATCAGCCTGCAGCGGCGGGGGGAATGCACTGGGAAGTGGGGGGGCGGCCAAAGCAGCACCTAAAGGGGGTAATTACGGGGAGTGGGAATCAGAATTGGGCCACCCCCAAATCCCGTTGCTGGGAGGGGGAAGGTCTCACACTCACCATCGCTCTGGAAGGGGTTGGTGCAGGGCCGGGGGGGGGCCACAAAGGGATTGGTGTAGCCTGAGGGGGGGCACAGGGGTCACCCTGGGGTCCCACTCACTGTGGGTAGCCCAAGGGGGGGTGAACCCCAACTTACCCCCATAGGGTAGCAGGGGGGTGTGCAGGGTCCCGAAGACGCTGTTGGGAAGGATTGCGGG
>NW_026639313.1:0-459 GCF_028554395.1 Pezoporus wallicus
ACCCTATAGAACCCCATAACCCCCATAGCCACCCTACAGAGCCCCATAACTAACCTACAGAGACCCATAACCCCCACAGCTACCCTATAAAGCCCCATAACCCTCCACAGCCATCCTAAAGAGCCCCCTAACCCTCCCTAGCCACCCTATAGAACCCCATAACCCACTACAGCCACCCTATAGAGCCCCATAACCCTCCATAGCCACCCTATAGAGCCCCATAACCCCCCACAGCCACCCTATAGAGCCCCATAACCCCCCACAGCCACCCTATAGAGGCTCATAACTCTACACAGCCACCCTACAGACCCCCATAACCACCACAGGGAGCCCCATAACCCCCCACAGCTACCCTACAGAGCCCTATAACTAACCTTTAGAGCCCCATAACCCCCATAGCCAACCTATGAAGGCCAATAACCCTCCATAGCGACCCTATAGAGCCCCAGCCACCCTATA
>NW_026639314.1:0-4608 GCF_028554395.1 Pezoporus wallicus
TCAATTTCTAACAATTTTTAGCATTTTTTTCTTTTTCTAACCCATTTTTCTCAAATTCCAACCCTTTTAAAGCCTTTTTTTCCCTGTTCTAACCCATTTTTTTCAATTTCTAAACAATTTTTTAGAAGCTTTTTCCTTTTCTAACCGCTTTTTGCCCATTTCTAAGTTGTTTGATTTCCTTTTCTAACCCATTTTTGTCCATTTCTCAACGCTTTTAAGCCGTGTTTGGCAATTTCTAAACAATGTTTGCCATTTCTATCCCCTTTTTGCCCATTGGAAACTCATTGAAGGCCTTTAAGGGGCATTTCTATCGTACCTTTGGCAAGTTTCAACAGCTTTTAAGCCAGTTTTTTCCTTTTCTTACTAGTTTTTGCCCCATTTTTTTTCGTGTTTTCAGTCATTTTTGGCCATTTCTAACCCATTTTTGTGACTTTCTAACCCATTTTTCCCAAATCACGGCAACGTGCTGGGGCTTGGCCAATGCTTACAGGGCCTTGTTCAACACTATCCAGCACCTTCAAAAGGAAAAGAATGTTGGCGGATCTGTCAATTTCTAACAACTTTTTTCCTTTTCTAACCCATTTTTGTCAATTTCTTACAATTTTTGAGAAGTCTTTTTCTTTTTTCTAACCCATTTTTGTCAATTTCTAACAATTTTTGAGAAGTTCTTTTCCTTTCTAACCCATTTCTGCCAGTTTCTTACAATTTTTAGCAGTTTTTTTCCTTTTCTTACCCATTTTTGCCCATTTCTAAGTCGTTTGAAGCCTTTTTGGATTTCCTTGTCTAACCCATTTTTGTCCATTTCTCAACGCTTTTAAGCCGTGTTTGGCAATTTCTAAACAATGTTTGCCATTTCTATTCCCTTTTTGCCCATTGGAAACTTTGAAGGCCTTTTTGGTTCATTTCTATCGTACCTTTGGCAAGTTTCAACAGGTTTTAAGCCAGTTTTTTCCTTTTCTTACTAGTTTTTGCCCCATTTTTTTCGTGTTTTCAGTCATTTTTGGCCATTTCTAACCCATTTTTGTGACTTTCTAACCCATTTTAAGCCATTTTTCCCTTTTCTAACCCATTTTTGTAAAATTACAACCGATTTGAAACATTTTTGTCCTTTTCTAACCCATTATTGTCAATTTCTTACAATTTTTGAGAAGTTTTTTTCTTTTTTCTAGCCCATTTTTGTCAATTTCTAACAATTTTTGAGAAGTTCTTTTCCTTTCTAACCCATTTCTGCCAGTTTCTAACAATTTTTAGCAGTTTTTTTCTTTTCTTACCCATTTTTGCCCATTTCTAAGTCGTTTGAAGGTTTTTTTTATTTTACTTTTCTAACCCATTTTTGTCAATTTCTAACCCATTTTTGAGAAGTTTTTCTCTTTTTTCTAGACCATTTTTGTCAGTTTATAACAATTTTTGAGAAGTTCTTTTCCTTTCTAACCCATTTCTGCCAGTTTCTAACAATTTTTAGCAGTCTTTTACATTTTCTAACCCATTTTTGCCCATTTCTAAGTCGTTTGAAGGCTTTTTTTATTTTACTTTTCTAACCCATTTTTGTCAATTTCTAACAATTTTTAGCAGGTTTTTTCCTTTTCTAACCCATTTTTGCCAGTTTCTAACAATTTCTTAGCAGTTTTTTACATTTTCTAACCCATTTTTGCCCATTTCTTAGTCGTTTGAAGCCTTTTTTTATTTTACATTTTTAACCCATTTTGAACAATTTCTTTTTAAGCCTTTTTTTTTTTACTTTTCTAACCCATTTTTGTCAATTTATAACAATTTTTAGCAGGTTTTTTCCTTTTCTAACCCATTTTTCTCAAATTCCAACCCTTTTAAAGCCATTTTTCCTTTTCTAAACCTTTTCTGTCAACTTGCAACCCTTTTGAAGCCATTTTTTTCCTTTCTAACCCATTTTTATCAATTTCTAACATTTTTTTAGAAGTTTTTTCCTTTTCTAACACCTTTTTGCCCATTTCTAAGTCGTTTGAACCCTTTTTTGATTTCCTTTTCTAAACCATTTTTCTCAATTTCTAACCATTTTTTCCCTTTTCTTACTAGTTTTTGCCATTTTTTTTTTCCTCATTTTTTCAGTCTTTTTTGGCCATTTCTAACCCATTTTAAGCCATTTTTCCCCTTTTCTAACTCTTTTTTTGTAAAATTCCAACCGATTTGAAGCATTTTTTTCTTTTCTAACTTATTTTTGTCAATTTCGAACAATTTTTTAGAAGTTTTTTTCTTTTTCTAACCCATTTTTCTCAATTCCAACCCTTTTAAAGCCATTTTTCTTTTTCTAAACATTTTTGTCCACTTCCAGCCCTTTTGAAGCCATTTTTTTTCTTTTCTAACCCATTTTTGTCAATTTCTAACAATTTATAGCATTTTTTTCTTTTCTAACCCATTTTTGTCAATTTCTAACAATGTTTTAGTAGTTTTTTCTTCTTCAAACCCATTTTTCCCATTTCTAAGTCGTTTGAAGGCTTTTTTTATTTTGCTTTTCTATCCCATTTTTGTCAATTTCTAACAATTTTTAGCAGGTTTTTTCCTTTTCTAACCGATTTTTGCCAGTATCTAACAATTTTTAGCCGTCTTTTACATTTTCTAACCCATTTTTGCCCATTTCTATGTCGTTTGAAGCCTTTTTTTATTTTACTTTTCTAACCCATTTTTGTCAATTTATAACAATTTTTAGCAGGTTTTTTCCTTTTCTCACCCATTTTTCTCAAATTCCAACCCTTTTAAAGCCATTTTTCCTTTTCGAAACCTTTTTTGTCAACTTGCAACCCTTTCGAAGCCATTTTTTTCTTTTCTAACCCATTTTTTGTCAATTTCTATCAATTTTTAGCAGTTTTTTCTTTTCTAACCCATTTTTGTCAATTTCTAACAACTTTTACCAGCTTTTTCCTTTTCTAACCCATTTTTGTCAATTTCAAACAAGTTTTACCAGTTTTTTTTTTCTTTTTCTAACCCATTTTTCTCAATTCCAACCCTTTTAAAGCCATTTTTCGTTTTCTAAACCTTTTTTGTCCACTTCCAGCCCTTTTGAAGCCATTTTTTTTCTTTTCTAACCCATTTTTGTCAATTTCTAGCAATTTTTAGCAGTTTTTTCCTTTTTCTAACCCATTTTTGTCAATTTATAACAATTTTTAGCAGTTTTTTCTTTTCCAACTGTCCTGGGTTCAGCAGCAGCAGTCATTTTTTCTCCTTCTTGGTAGCTGGTGCAGTGCAGTGTTTTGACTTTCAGCTCGGGAACAGAGCTGATAACAAGGATGTTTTGGTTTGGCCAAGGACTTTGTGAGCCTCATGCTCTGCCAGGGAGGAGGGGAAGCTGGGAGGAAGCAGGGACAGGACACCTGACCCAAACTGACCAAAGAGGTATTCCATACCACAGCACGTCATGCCCAGGATGGAACTGGGAGTGAGCCGGAAGGGCTGGGAGACTGCAGGGTTGGAGGAGGTATCGGTCGGAGCTTGGTCGGGCTTGGGGGCCGAGTTATCGGTCAGCTGGTGCTGAGGTGTTGTATTCTCTTCCCTTGTTATTTCCTTTATCATTATTATCATTGGTGGTAGCAGTAGTGATTTGTGTTATACCTTAGTTACTAAACTGTTCTTATCTCAACCCGTGAGAGTTGCATTCTTTTCGATTCTCCTCTCCATCCCTCCGAGAGCAGGGGGAGGGCAAGAAAGGGGGGGAAGTGATTGAACGAGTTGCCTGACTGGGTTTAAACCACGACAGTTCTTTTTTGCGCCCAACGTGGGGCACGAGGGGTTGAGATAACGACAGATCTGACTGGATTAATAGTCACTCATCACAATGACGATTTATTGGCTCTCAGAGTTGTTTCTCTTGATCTCACAGCTTCAGAATGTTGTAACTCACGTAGAGCCGGCATTTGCTGTGTTAGTGTTTATCAAGTGTGGGGCCTGGGCTAAGGTTCTTGTCTCACTGTGCTTTATGGCAATGGCTTGTAATACGGGTGGGCTCCAGCAGCAGGGCGGGACGGATGCGGCCGTGGACTTGTACCTGGCCGTCCGGCTGCTCTTCACCGTCCTGGCCCTCACCCTACTCTCCATCTTCGTGAGGCTGCGGGGAGCAGAGGGGGAGCGGCCCCGGGAGCCGGCGGCAGCCGAACCGGCCCGGGAGAGCGGCCCCGGGGACCAAGCGGCGGCTGCCGAGCAGCGGGAGAAGGCGGCGGAGGAGCCGAGCCCCGCGGAGGAGCCGAGCCCCGCAACGGCCGAGAGCATCCCCCGGAAGCCGCCTGCCGAGCCCCAGGAGGACGCAGGAGACCACGTTAAGCAGAGTCCTGGGTGGGCCTGGTCCCCAAGGGACAGTCATGAGTGGCCATGGGCAAGGTCCACTGGGCCCCTCCAGGCCGGAGATCAGAGCAGTTGCAGATGCAACATATTTTGAGATGGACTCAGGCCATGATCATAGAGATGGACTCATGATGGACTTAGCAATGGACACTACTGCCCAGGTTATTCACGAGTGTAAACACTGCACACAGTCTCTCCTGCTCTGGAAGACTGTTACAAGAGATGGAGCCTGACATCAGGGACCAGATGGATTCAGCAGCTTTATAGGGACTGGTCCATGCACTAAGATAAGAGTGCACTAAG
>NW_026639315.1:0-4622 GCF_028554395.1 Pezoporus wallicus
TCCAACCCTGCAAGTTTTCAAGATGCAGCCAGATGAAGTCCCAGGTAACCTGGTTTGATCTTACACCTACCTTACTTTGAGCAGAAGGTCAGACTGGAAAACTCCCTGAGCTCCCTTCCAGCCTCAAGTATCCCATGATCCTATGATTAGAAGGCTGCCTCTCCTACTGCATACACGCTGATGCCTGGAGGCTTGCCAACTCAATACATACTAATAGTACCACATTCATATGACCCATTTTTCAATACCTGTGCACTTCTAGAGTCTATAAATTAGGAATGAAAGAGTCTAAGCAAGACATTGAGTACAAAGGCACTTACAGACCCTTCTATAAAGATTCTTCAGAAGCTACAATATTTTGTTTATATATGAGAGCTTAGTCTTCACTTATAAACACACATCCATAATCTTACAACCTCAGTTCTAACATGCTTAAGGAAATCCACTGTTTTTTATTCAGACATTCAGTAAATCATTTCCCTCATTTCCTTACAACACATCATACTTGCACTAAGGTTTTGGGGAAAAAAAAAAAGGCTGTTAGGCTTTTACCAAAAATACTACTTACTCTTAAAGTCACCACTCTTGCTTTGGGATTACGAATAGATGTCCCTGAAGACACATAATCTGTTGTTTCAATTTCTCAATAGGAAAATGCTGTCTACATTTCTCATCACTGTCCAAAGCAGACTGACATTCAGTGCAGAAATCTGCATAATAAAGTGAGAAAAACACTTCTAATACCTGTTGGGTTGGTTTGAGAATTTTGAAATTTATTGCAATGCATCTTTTAAAAAGTTCATTTATAGAAACTGTATTCATTTAGATAATGTCAGAGCCTCTGCTAAACTTGCTCCAGTATTTCAATGTCTTTCTTTGTACTGAATTTCAAAATAGGACACAATACTCCAGGTGCAGTCTCTCACAATTGCCAAATAGAATCACAGAATGATTCAGGTTGGAAGGGACCCTTCAGGATCACCAAGACCAACCCCCTGCCATAGGCAACCGGAAGCCGAGGGGCGGGGATACTATAAAAGCCGCGCGCAGGCGCCACCGCCCTCTCTTTGGAGCTGGGCGAGGTGAGCTCCGCTCCGCGCCGGGCCGGGCCGGGCCGGGGGGGTCATGGCGGGGTCATGGGGGGCTTCCCGCCCCTCCCCCCGCCCCTCCCCCCCAACCCTCCCCGTTCTCTCCCGCAGGTCCCGGAGCCGCCGCCATGGGCCGCCGCCCGGCGCGATGGTGAGGCGCGTGACGTCAGCGCGGAGGGGGTGGTGACGTCATTGAGGGGGTGGTTTTGGGGTTCCCCCATTAATCATCACCTCCCCCCCAGTTACAGGTACTGCAAGAACAAACCGTACCCCAAGTCCCGCTTCTGCAGAGGGGTCCCCGGTGAGTCCCCAACACGCCCCCCAAAAACCCTCTCCTGCGGGCCCCCGTCATCGCCCCCCATTGATCCCCCCGTTTCCCCTCCATAGACCCCAAGATCCGCATCTTCGACCTGGGCCGCAAGAAGGCGAAGGTGGACGAGTTCCCGCTCTGCGGGCACATGGTGTCAGATGAGTACGAGCAGCTCAGCTCCGAAGGTGCGTGTGGGTCACGGGGGGGGCTCTGTGGGGTGAGCCTGGGGCATAGGGTGACCCCTCCCATGGTGTTTGTGCCCCCCAGCGCTGGAGGCCGCCCGGATCTGCGCCAACAAGTACATGGTGAAGAGCTGCGGGAAGGACGGGTTCCACATCCGCGTGCGCCTGCACCCCTTCCACGTCATCCGCATCAACAAGATGCTCTCGTGCGCGGGGGCCGACAGGTCAGGGTGAACCCCCCACACCGGAGGGGGGGCCCACAACCGGGGGGGGGGGAAGGCAGGATGTGCCGTGGTGCCTCCATCCTCATCCCATCGGGAGCTCAATGCCACCCCCGTATCGAACCCCCCCATTCTGCCCCCAGTTTTGGGGTGTTTCTGGAGTCAGGGCTCCACTGGGACGTTGGGGGGATTTCTCAAAGGGGGGGCTACCCCCCGCTGCTGCGGTGGATTCCTGGGGGGGACTTTGGGATGCAAACTCCATTGGCTGCGTTGCAATATGGGGATGCCCCTGTCTCCCTATGGGGGTACCCCCGGGGGTCCTCCTGCCCCCCCCCCCCCCCCGCAGCTAATTAAGCCGGCCGTGGCCCCCCCCCGGTGGGGTCCCGGCGTGCAATGGCTGCGCACAGCAACCCCCCCGGCTGTGTAGGGCACCCCACTGCCCCCTCCTCAGTGGGGTGCTCCAAGGGGCCGGGGGCACAGCCCTTCCCCTCCCTCCCTAGGGCTGGGTGTGGGGGTGCCCCCCCTCACCCCCATCATCCCCCCCCAGGCTGCAGACCGGGATGCGCGGCGCCTTCGGGAAGCCGCAGGGGACGGTGGCGCGGGTGCACATCGGCCAGGTCATCATGTCCATCCGCACCAAGGCCCAGAACAAGGAGCACGTGGTGGAGGCCCTGCGCCGCGCCAAGTTCAAGTTCCCCGGGCGCCAGAAGGTACCGGGAGGGGGGACCCCAATGGGGGCGGGCTCAGTGTCCCCAATGGGGAAGGGATCCCTGTGTCCCCAGTGGAGTGGGGGTGTTCGTGTCACCCCAGGAGCTGCTCTTCAGGAAGGGAGACTCGGGGGGGCGCAGATGTTGATTGGGGGGGATGTCTCGTGGTGTCTTCCATACAGTGTGCCCCATGCCATGGTGTCCCCCGCAGGACGTCCTGTGGTGTCTTCCATACGGTGTTCCCCATAGGTTATCCCATGGCGTCCTATAGCTCCACCCAGTGCTCCCCCGCAGGACGTCCTGTGGTGTCTTCCATACGGTGTTCCCCATAGGTTATCCCATGGCGTCCTATAGCTCCACCCAGTGCTCCCAGTGGATGGGACACACACCAGAAGGGGGGACCCATGTGCCCCCCAAACGTGCGGGGGGGGTGGGAGCTTGAGGCATATCTCATGGGGTGAAGGGGAGGTTCTGGGGTGCCCCTGACCCCGTCCCTGCCCTTCCCCCCCCCAGATCCATATCTCCAAGAAGTGGGGCTTCACCAAGTTCAACGCCGACGCCTTTGAGGAGATGGTGGCTCAGAAGCGCCTCATCCCCGACGGCTGCGGCGTCAAGTACGTCCCGTGCCGGGGGCCGCTGGACCGCTGGAGGGCGCTGCACGCGGCCTGAGCCCCCCAAACCCCGCTGTGGGACCTCCCGGCAGCGAGCACCGCCAGGGGGCGCACTTGCAGGGAGGGGGGCGCTCCTCCAGGTGGGTGCGGTTCCCCACCTCCCAGTGCGCCCTCTGGCGGGTGGGAGGACTTGGGGGAGGCCCCGTGTTGCTTTCGGGGGTCCTGGCACAAATAAAGGTCTGTGGAGCCCCTCCCCACTGCATTGCTCTGGTTTGGGGGGGGGGGGGCGTAAATGGGGGAGGGGCTTGGACCCCCCATAGATGCGGCTTCACAACTGGGGTGAAATGAGTAAAAATGAGGCTTTGCTTTATTCCCAACGTGGCCCCTCCCCCCCCCCCGGGGCTGTACAGACAGGGAGGGGGCGGGGCAGGAAACGGGGGGGAGGGAAGGGCAGCACCTCAGGTTTGGGGGGCAGGGGGAATAGGGGAGGTCACCGCGGGGGGGGGTATTAAAAAAAAACTATAAAAACCCAAAACTTCACATTCACAGACGATGATGAGGGGGCGGAGGGGCGCTCAGCCCCCATTGTGCTTAGGGGAGGCCCCCATCAAATGAGGGGAGGGGGCTGCGGGAGGCGGTTTCCCGCTGTAGCACCAAGAGCTGGAGGGTTCCCCCCACAGCACAATGGGGGCGGGGTCCCCGTTACACGGTGGTGACCGAGAGCAGGGGGCTCCCCCCACCGCGCCCGCCCTCGCCCCGCGCCAGCATCTCCTGGATCGTGACCCAGTTATCGAGGATGCGGCGGCTCCGCTTGCGGGGCCCGCGCCGGGCGGCCCCGGCCAGGGGGGGCGGCTCCGGAGCCCCGGCCCCGGCTCCCGGTCCCGGCGGCTCGGCCCGGCCCTGCAGGAGCAGCTCCCGCCGCCGCCGCTGCTCCCGCGCCCGGGCCAGGTGCTGCTTGCGCTGCTCGCGGCTCCAGTAGCGCCCGGTCTTGAGCTCGCTGCGGGCGTCGTCGTCCGTGGTGGAGCCGCCGCGCTCCTCCAGGATCTTGATGGCGCGGGCCTTGAGCAGCCGATCCCGGCCCGGCCGCTTCCCCCGCGGGCCCCCGCCGCGGGCAGCCCCGGCCCCGGCGCCCGGCACGGCCCAGCCCCGCGGCGGGGGGGAGCTGCGGCAGCTCTCGCCCGTGTTGTAGGCGCTGGTGCTGTCCCGCTCCGGCGCCTCCGAGATGTCGGCGAGGCCGCGCTCCCGCAGCCGCTCCGCCGCCTGCGCCCGCAGCAGCTGCCGGCACCGCAGCTCCAGGAGCCGCAGCTCCTCCCCGAGCAGCGCCAGCTCCGCGCCGCCGCCCGGCCCCGCCGCGCCCCGCCGGCCCCGCAGCTGCCGGTAGCGCCGCAGCTCGGCCGGGACCAGCGGCGCCGCCGCGGCCCCCGGGGAGAGCCCCGCTCCGGGCGGCGCCGCGCAGCCCGCGCCGGGTCTTGGCGCGGACCCCGCTCTGGCGCCGGGCATTAC
>NW_026639316.1:0-4645 GCF_028554395.1 Pezoporus wallicus
TGTGCTACTAGGCAGCTGAGAAGCAGCTTTGGAGAGGTTGCATTCAAATGTACTTTTAGGTATGAAACCGAGGAGAGACAGCAATAATGGTGACAGCATTGCAAAGCTGACTGTGTGCTGAAGATGCCCCGCACATGCTTTCCCTCCTGGCTCTTCGACTGTGGGAGCAGACGGCAACCCTAACCCTAACCCTAACCCTAACCCCCCCTAACCCTAACCCTAACCCTAACCCTAACCCTAACCCTAACCCCTAATTCTAACCCTAACCCTAACCCTAACCCTAACCCTAAACTTTCACCAGCATTCCCTCCTGGCTCTTCGATTGTGGGAGCAGACGGCAACTGTTCGTGCTCTACTCACTGTGCAGCTGGGCAGCCGAGAGCAAGCTCTGAAGAGGGTGCATTCAAATGGACCTTTAGGTATGAAACCGAGGAGCGACAGCAATGATGGTGACACCGTTGCAAAGCTGACTGTGTGCTGAACTTTCCTTCCTGGCTCTTCGGCTCTGGGAGCAGAGGCCAGACGTTCGTGCTCTACTGACTGTGCCGCTGGACAGCCAAGAGCAATGAGCGGAGAAGGTGGATTCAAATGAACTTCTAGGTATGAAAGTGAAAAGCGTCAGCAATGATGGAGGCACTGTTGCAAAGCTGACTGTGTGCTGAAGATGCCCAGCACATGCTTTCCCTCCTGGCTCCTCCACTGTGCTAGCAGACGGCAACCGTTCGTGCTCTACTCACTGTGCTGCTGGGCAGCCGAGAGCAAGCTCCGAAGAGGGTGCATTCAAATGGACCTTTAGGTATGAAAGCGAGGAGCGACAGCAATGATGGTGACACCGTTGCAAAGCTGACTGTGTGCTGAAGATGCCCAGCACATGCTTTCCCTCCTGGCTCTTCGGATCTGGGAGCAGAAGCCAGAAGTTCGTGCACTAATCGCTGTGCTACTGGGCAGCTGAGAAGCAGCTTTGGAGAGGTTGCATTCAAATGTACTTTTAGGTATGAAACCGAGGAGTGACAGCAATAATGGTGACAGCATTGCAAAGCTGACTGTGTGCTGAAGATGCACCAGCACATGCTTTCCCTCCTGGCTCTTCGACTGTGGGAGCAGACGGCAACCCTAACGTGCCTAACCTAACCCTAACCCTAACCCCCAAGCTAACCCTAACCCAAATAACCCTTTAACCCTAACCCTAACCCTAACCCTAACCCTAACCCTAACCCTAACCCTAAGCTTTCACCAGCTTTCCCTCCTGGCTCTTCGGGTGTGGGAGCAGACGGCAACTGTTCGTGCTCTACTCACTGTGCAGCTGGGCAGCCGAGAGCAAGCTCCGAAGAGGGTGCATTCAAATGTACCTTTAGGTATGAAACCGAGGAGCGACAGCAATGATGGTGACACCGTTGCAAAGCTGACTGTGTGCTGAAGATGCCCAGCACATGCTTTCCCTCCTGGCTCTTCGACTGTGGGAGCAGACGGCACCCCTAACCCTAACCCTAACCCTAACCCAACCCTAACCCTAACCCTAACCCTAACCCTACCCCTAACCCTAACCCTAACCCTAACCCTAGGTACCCCTAACCCTAAGCGACAGCAATAACCCTAACCCTAACCCTACTGTGTAACCCTAATGCCTTTCACCAGCTTTCCCTCCTGGCTCTTCGATTGTGGGAGCAGACGGCAACTGTTCGTGCTCTACTCACTGTGCTGCTGGGCAGCCGAGAGAAAGCTCCGAAGAGGGTGCATTCAAATGGACCTTTAGGTATGAAACCGAGGAGCGACAGCAATGATGGTGACACCGTTGCAAAGCTGACTGTGTGCTGAAGATGCCCAGCACATGCTTTCCCTCCTGGCTCTTCGACTCTGGGAGCAGACGCCAGACGTTCGTGCTCTACTCACTGTGCTGCTGGGCAGCCGAGAGCAAGCTCCGAAGAGGGTGCATTCAAATGGACTTTAGGTATGAAACCGAGGAGCGACAGCAATGATGGTGACACCGTTGCAAAGCTGACTGTGTGCTGAAGATGCCCAGCACATGCTTTCCCTCCTGGCTCTTCGGCTCTGGGAGCAGAGGCCAGACGTTCGTGCTCTAATCACTGTGCTGCTGGGCAGCCGAGAGCAAGGTCTGCACAGGTTGCATTCAAATGGACTTTTAGGTATGAAACCGAGGAGCGACAGCAATGATGGTGACACCGTTGCAAAGCTGACTGTGTGCTGAAGATGCCCAGCACATGCTTTCCCTCCTGGCTCTTCGGATCTGGGAGCAGAAGCCAGAAGTTCGTGCACTAATCGCTGTGCTACTGGGCAGCTGAGAAGCAGCTTTGGAGAGGTTGCATTCAACTGACCTTTTAGGTATGAAACCGAGGAGCGACAGCAATGATGGTGACACCATTGCAAAGCTGACTGTGTGCTGAAGATGCCCAGCACATGCTATCCCTCCTGGCTCTTCGACTGTGGGAGCAGACGGCAACCCTAACCCTATGCCTATAACCCTAACCCTAAACCCTAACCCTAACCCTAAACCCTAACCCTAACCCTAACCCTAACCCTAACCCTAACTCCTAACCCTAACCCTAACACTAACCCTAACCCTAACCCCTAACCCTAACCCTAACCGTTCACCAGCTGTCCCTCCTGGCTCTTCGATTGTGGGAGCAGACGGCAACTGTTCGTGCTCTACTCACTGTGCAGCTGGGCAGCCGAGAGCAAGCTCCGAAGAGGGTGCATTCAAATGGACCTTTAGGTATGAAAGCGAGGAGCGACAGCAATGATGGTGACACCGTTGCAAAGCTGACTGTGTGCTGAAGATGCCCAGCACATGCTTTCCCTCCGGGCTCTTCGGCTCTGGGAGCAGAGGCCAGACGTTCATGCTCTACTGACTGTGCTGCTGGGCAGCCAAAGGCAACGAGCAGAGAAGTTGGATTCAAATGAACTTCTAGGTATGAAAGTGAGGAGCGACAGCAATGATGGTGCCACTGTTGCAAAGCTGACTGTGTGCTGAAGATTCAGAGCACATGCTTTCCCTCCTGGCTCTTCGACTGTGGGAGCAGACGGCAACTGTTCGTGCTCTACTCACTGTGCAGCTGGGCAGCCGAGAGCAAGCTCCGAAGAGGGTGCATTCAAATGGACCTTTAGGTATGAAACCGAGGAGCGACAGCAATGATGGTGACACCGTTGCAAAGCTGACTGTGTGCTGAAGATGCCCAGCACATGCTTTCCCTCCTGGCTCTTCGGCTCTGGGAGCAGACGCCAAACGTTCGTGCTCTAATCACTGTGCTGCTGGGCAGCCGAGAGAGACCACCTGAGAATTTGGAATCAAATGGACTTTTAGGTATGAAACCGAGGAGCGACAGCAATGATGGTGACACCGTTGCAAAGCTGACTGTGTGCTGAAGATGCCCAGCACATGCTTTCCCTCCTGGCTCTTCGGCTCTGGGAGCAGAGGCCAGACGTTCGTGCACTAATCGCTGTGCTACTTGGCAGCTAAGAGCAAGCTCCGTAGAGGTTGAATTCGAGTGGACTTTTAGGTATGAAACCGAGGAGCGACAGCAATGATGGTGACACCGTTGCAAAGCTGACTGTGTGCTGAAGATGCCCAGCACATGCTTTCCCTCCTGGCTCTTCGGCTCTGGGAGCTGAGGGCAGCAGTTCGTGCTCTACTCACTGTGCTGCTGGGCAGCCGAGAGCAAGCTCCGAAGAGGGTGCATTCAAATGGACCTTTAGGTATGAAAGCGAGGAGCGACAGCAATGATGGTGACACCGTAGCAAAGCTGACTGTGTGCTGAAGATGCCCAGCACATGCTTTCCCTCCTGGCTCTTCGACTGTGGGAGCAGACGGCAACCGTTCGTGCTCTACTCACTGTGCTGCTGGGCAGCCGAGAGCAAGCTCCGAAGAGGGTGCATTCAAATGGACCTTTAGGTATGAAAGCGAGGAGCGACAGCAATGATGGTGACACCGTTGCAAAGCTGACTGTGTGCTGAAGATGCCCAGCACATGCTTTCCCTCCGGGCTCTTCGGCTCTGAGAGCAGAGGCCAGACGTTCGTGCTCTACTGACTGTGCTGCTGGGCAGCCAAGAGCAACGAGCAGAGAAGTTGGATTCAAATGAACTTCTCGGTATGAAAGTGAGGAGCGACAGCAATGATGGAGGCACTGTTGCAAAGCTGACTGTGTGCAGAAGATTCAGAGCACCAGCTTTCCCTACTGGCTCTTCGATTGTGGGAGCAGACGGCAACTGTTCGTGCTCTACTCACTGTGCTGCTGGGCAGCCGAGAGCAAGCTCCGAAGAGGGTGCATTCAAATGGACCTTTAGGTATGAAACCGAGGAGCGACAGCAATGATGGTGACACCGTTGCAAAGCTGACTGTGTGCTGAAGATGCCCAGCACATGCTTTCCCTCCTGGCTCTTCGACTGTGGGAGCAGACGGCAACCGTTCGTGCTCTACTCACTGTGCTGCTGGGCAGCCGAGAGCAAGCTCCGAAGAGGGTGCTTTCAAATGGACCTTTAGGTATGAAAGCGAGGAGCGACAGCAATGATGGTGACACCGTTGCAAAGCTGACTGTGTGCTGAAGATGCCCAGCACATGCTTTCCCTCCTGGCTCTTCGGCTCTGGGAGCAGAGGCCAGACGTTCGTGCACTAATCGCTGAGCTACTGGGC
>NW_026639317.1:0-461 GCF_028554395.1 Pezoporus wallicus
TGAAATAAAGCAGAGGAGGTAAGGTTTGCTACAAGGCCTCTGGATCCTGTGGATGCCACAGGACAAAGCAGGGTTTTCATATCAGGGATTTCTTCCTCTTTGCTCTCAGATCCACTTGAAATGGGTTTTAATACTCCCAGCTTCTCCAGGCTACAGCTAGAAGGGTAATGCTGCTCTGTCTTCTCCCATGCAGCATCTACCCGTCCTTCCAGAGCCTTGTCCTTTGTGGTATTCACAGAGCCAGGGGTAAAACAAGTCAGGGGATTACACATTAACTGCGGGGGAGCTGTCAGACCAGGCAAGGGTCAGCCCAAAGGGCTCCCAAGAGCCAGGTCAGGATACACCCAACAGGTTTTAAAATTAATGGCACCAGAAGGTACCTCTTGGGAAGCACTCTTGGAAGTGTTCAACCCTCTGTGTAGTTACAATCCAGCTCTCCTTTATCTCAGTTCATGCTGTAA
>NW_026639318.1:0-4684 GCF_028554395.1 Pezoporus wallicus
TCTCTCACATAAAGAGCAACTCCACCACCTTGCTTTTCTGATCTATCTTTCCTAAAAAGGACATAGCCATCCATAACCACATTCCAGTCATGTGAGCTGTCCCACCATGTCTCTGTAATGGCCACCAGGTCATAACCTTTAGACCGCACACAGACTTCTAACTCCTTCTGTTTATTCCCCATGCTGTGTGCATTGGTGTACAGGCATTTCAGGGAGCAAGCAGAGCACGCTAGTGGCACCCTTGGAAGGCGGGAGGCCTTCTGGTCTTCATTAATACTAGAACACTGCCCCACTAGTTCAAACCCAGCTACAACCCCCTCACACTTCGAATCTAACCTAGAGCTCTGTGAGTGAGCTCTACTAACTCTTGCCCAGGTGCCCTTTTTCCCCTGCAGGACAGGGTTTAAACAACTACCCTTTCCCTCAAATGAAACAACAGATTGGGAGTTCTCCCTAGTCTGCCATCCTTCAAGCCCTAGCATGTTTCTCTTGGGCTTGTCCCTAACAGGCCCAGTTATCTCCCCTTCCCCCTTCCCCCTTCCTACCTAGTTTAAAGCCCTATCAATGAGCCCTGCTAACTCCTGCCCCAAAAACCTTCTCCCCCTCTGGCACTGATGTATCCCACCTGCCACCAGCAAACCAGGTATCTCATGTAGCAGCCTATGATTGAAAAACCCAAACCCCTGCCTTTGGCACCAGTCCTGTAGCCATACATTAATCTGCAGTCTCTTCCTATTTCTCTCTCCACCTATACTTGTAACAGGTATGGAGGCAAACACCACTTGCGCTCCAGACTCTCTAACCAGCCGTCCCAGGGCCCTGAAGTCTCTCTTCATTGCCCTTGCCCTCCTTGTAATAATTTCATCGCTGCCAACCTGAAAAAACAGCAGCGGATAGTAGTCAGAGGGCTGCACCAGATCAGAGAGTTTCCTTTTAACATCTCCAATCCGAGCCCCAGGTAGGTAGCAGACTTCCGTGTGGGATGGATCTGGTCGACAAATGGGCCCTTCTGTTCCCATCAGAAGGGAGTCACCCACCACAATTACTCTTCTTTTCTTCTTCGTTGAGGAGTTTCTAAGTCATGGGGGTGCGTGACAAGCCCTGGGTGACTCACTAGATGGATCTACCCCTCCATCTCCATTTACCTGGCCCTGTAGTTCCAAGACCTCATACCTGTTACTCAAGGGCAACTGGGAGGAAGGAAGGGATTGTGAGGGTTTTTGCTTACCTCTCCGAGGAGGGACCTCCCTCCATACTTCCTTGTCCCTTAAGTTCACTTATGTGATTACAGATATGTAATATGTATCATATATGAGAAGTTTCTAGCCAAACTCCGAATGGAATTGTGCTGGACAGGGTAGAAAGGACTTCCTTGTTGCCTTTTCTTAGTTTCTGGTACAAAATCATTCATTTCTTCTGTTAATTTAACCCCAATGATTGCATGACTTTAGGGTTCTTGTTGTGGGAGATCCTGGGAATCTCTCAGATGACTGGCAACATCCTAGAAGGGTGTTTGTTTCAGAACACACCTAGAATTGAAATTTAGATTTGGTAGGAAATCAGAGTAGGAACACAAGTATTTGCCTGACAGGTCCATAGAAGACTAAATGACTAAGGTGTCAGACTGCTCTGTAGGTTTTAGCAGCAGAATGGAGGTGGAACAGTGTTGCAGAATGGCTCTAAGAGCAAGGCCATGGAGCCTTAGAGGCCTGTGCGAGCAAGGCAAGGGGCAGGCCCCACAGGTAACCGGATACCGGAGGTGGGAGGAGAATGTGGAGGAAGCTGTGTGGGTCTAACCAATACTGTTGTGCCTAGGAGGAGTGGCTGAATACCACTTCTATATAAGTGAACTGTGTCGCAAATAAAGTAGAAGTTTGCTTATCACCCATATTGGGTTGGCCTGTCTGCTTCTCCTTGCCGCTTACAAATGGTGCCCGAACAGGGACCATGGACTAATGGGCCCCGGCTACCAGGGACCCGGAATACAGGGCCCCGGTTAGCGGGGACCCGGATTACAGGGCCCCGGTTAGCTGGGACCCGGAATACAGGGCCCCAGTATAACGGGGACCTGGAATACAGGGCCCAGGTTAGCAGGGACCCGGAATATAGGGCCCCGGTTAGCGGGGACCCGGAATACAGGGCCCTGAGTAACAGGGACCCGGAACAGCGAGTGAGCGGCCGGAGAGCGTGGGCAATGCTGCTGCGGTGGCGTGACGGACCCGGGTGCTTGGACTAACCGAAAGGAGTCCGCCGCTGGGGCGAACCAGACACTGCTGCGTCGGGAGGCCGATCCGGAGACCGAGGTTACAGGACGACCCAGAAGAAGAAGATCCAGGAAAGGCTGGCCATGAAAATGGACTGAGAGGTAGCCCTGGACTTATTACAGTGCTTTTTATAAAAGCGGGGAATTGAGCCTGAGGCTGTAAAGCAGCTAGCAGGTCTAGTGGCTGTAGGGAAGGCTAAGGGATTTTTTGTAGATCCTAATACAGTTTTTGAGGAGAGTGAGTGGCGAAAGTTTGGTGATGAACTATTTGACTCTATGTTTAATGATGATAAAACGGCAAAGAAATTCGGTAAACCACAGAGAGAAGTAATAAACTGTATAAAAAGATACAAGGCGGAAAAGAAAACTGCTGCGGTAGCAACAGAGAAACTAGGAACAGACGTCCCCGGTCGGTTGAAACTGGGGGAAGATTACAACTCGTTTCCCCCAACTCGCGGGAGCACAGGGTTTTCCCTCCCCTTCCTTTTCTCCCCCTCCATCAGAAGGTGCCGCGGAGGAGGTGTAACCCCTTGATCCCCCACCACCCCAGTTCCGAAAGTAGGGACTTTAAAAGGGACAGAGAAAGTATATTAGAAGGTATACGCATGATAAATGTCGAGGAATCCGAAAGAAAGAGCATGGTGCCTCCGCGCCGGATCGATTGCGGCGCCATTTTGAAGCACGCAGTAGAAAATAGAGATTATGCACTAGTGGGAGATTTAAAGGAACTGTGAGCCCTTCCAACCCACTATGCCCTAGAGTGGAAATTTTTAACTCAGTTACTGAGGAGCCAGGTCTGCACATGGCTATATACCGAACGAGAGACATCTGATAAGAAAGACATAGCTGCGAGCAACGGAGACCCTGAGTTCGATGCAGGATCAGCCCCCGAATCCCCTGAATCCGAGCCAGATTTATATCTTCTGTTTCCAGACTCTGACTCTTCGTCTCCCGGGTGGGTCTGCTCAGACAGTACATTTTTTACATCTGGTCCGGTCTGGACTGGTCCAAGGGCTACTGCATGAACTATCTCGCGTTTAATTTGCTCAAAGGCTTGTTGCTGCTCAGGGCCCCATTTAAAATCATTTTTCTTCCGGGTCACATGATAGAGAGGGCTTACAATCAAACTGTAATTCGGGATGTGCATTCTCCCTATAAAGGGACCACAGGGTGACAGAAAAGTAGTGTTAAAGAACTGTCGTGGTTTAAACCGAGCTGACAACAATCGAGGTCCGTGTCCCCCCCCCACCGGGGTTCTCCCCCACTCCCGGAGGAACGGGGAGGAGGATCGAAAGAGTGCAACTCCCACGGGTTGAGACAAGAACAGTCCAGCAACCAATGTACACAAATCACCACCGCAACTATCAACTACAACAATGATAAGGGAAAATAACAAGGGAAGAGAATACGATACCACCGGCCAAGAAGACGAGTTCCACCCGGAAACCCGTGTCCTTCCGGGTAACTCCCAGTCACCCCCCACCCCGGCCATGACGTGCTGTGGTATGGAATACCTCCCTGGCTAGCCCGAGTCAGGCGCCCCATCTCTGCTTCCTCCCGGCTTCCCCTCCTCCCTGGCAGAGCATGAGCCTCACAAAGTCCTTGGTCAGGGTAAACATCACTTAGCAACAACTGAAAACATTGACTTCACCAACACCGTTCTCAGGCTGGAAGTCAAAACACAGCACTGCACCAGCTAGCACAAAGGAAAAAAAAAAACAAACATGACTGCTACTGCTGAACCCAGGACACCACTTATGCGTTAAAATCCTCTTATACTCAAGCTGTATATGTTATGATTTTTTTCTTGCAATTGACAGAGGGAGCCCATACAGTTTCTCTGTGATACTCATGTACTAGAAGTTGGTAAATATAAGTATGTCCAGGTTTCTATCAACCCTTGGAGACCTCTGTAGATACTGCTGGCCACTTCTTCCAGCACAGGCTGGCCACCTGTGTCGGAATGAGTGTGCATTTTGGTCAGTATAAAAGCCCAAGCCTCATAGGATGTGGGAGAGGCAGAGCCTCTGCAGGGACGCCCGCTAAGGTTGAGCCTGCCACCTCGCACTGCAATGATGCTTCTCTGAGCTGGTTTGCTGTTAGTCTCCACAGGGTCCTTGTGCCATGTTCTGTACGTGGAACTGTAGTGGGAGTAATGATTGTCTGGATTTTGTGCTTCAAATATTGTAGTTGTGTGGCGTGTGCTTGTGGGATCCCATACGCATGTGTTTGTGTGTGCTGAGGGCAGATGGTGTTCTGTGTATTTTTCTTGTTGTTGGGTTCATGTAAAAGCTTTCAACGGGTAGCTGTTTAACATTTTGGGCATGAAAGGGTTAAAGTAAAGCTGCAGTTGCCGGCGGGTATTTATGGTTGCTGCTGAAGCAGGCAGGCCGCTATAGTTGCTGGCCAGCAGGACGGCTT
>NW_026639319.1:0-475 GCF_028554395.1 Pezoporus wallicus
TTTAGGTTTAGGGTTAGGGGTAGGGGTAGGGTTAGGGTTAGGGTTAGGGTTAGGGTTAGGGTTAGGGTTAGGGTTAGGGTTAGGGTTAGGGGTAGGGTTGCCGTGTGCTCCCACAGTCGAAGAGCCAGGAGGGAAAGCATGTGCGGGGCATCTTCAGCACAGAGTCTGCTTTGCAATGCTGTCACCATTATTGCTGTCACTCCTCGGTGTCATACCTAAAGGTCCATTTGAATGCACCCTCTTCGGAGCTTGCTCTCGGCTGCCCAGCAGCACAGTGAGTAGAGCACGAACGGTTGCCGTCTGCTCCCACAGTCGAAGAGCCAGGAGGGAAAGCATGTGCTGGGCATCTTCAGCACACAGTTAGCTTTGCAACGGTGTCACCATCATTGCTGTCGCTCCTCGGTTTCATACCTAAAAGTCCACTAGAATGCAACCTCTACGGAGCTTGCTCTGAGCTGCCAAGTAGCACAGCAAT
>NW_026639320.1:0-465 GCF_028554395.1 Pezoporus wallicus
AGCTTACAAGGGGTTGAAACGTGGCAAAAATAGGATAGAAACTGCCAAAAATGGATTAAAAGGGGTTAGAACTTGACAAAAGTGGGTTAGGAAAGGGGAAAAATAACTTAAAAATGGTTAGAAATTGAGAAATTTGGGTTAGGAAAAGAAACCAAAAAATGCTTAAAACGACTTAGAAAATGGAAATAAAAAAAGGGTTAGTAATGGCCAAAAGTGGCTCAAAACATATTCGAAAGTAACAAGAATGCATTGCAAACGGGGGGGAAACCGGTTTCAATTTGATAGAAATGGGGAAAAATGGGTTAGAAATGAGCGAAAAGCTCTGAAACCAGGAAAGAATTGGGCCAAAAATAGCAAGGAGAAAAAAAAAAAGCTTACAAGGGGTTGAAACGTGGCAAAAATTGGATAGAAATGGCCAGAAATGCTTTAAAAGGGGTTAGAACTTGACAAAAGTTGGTTAGGAAA
>NW_026639321.1:0-46549 GCF_028554395.1 Pezoporus wallicus
GTGGGGCCTGACAGAGAACTCCCCAATGGGGGGGGGGGGGTTCCCCCGTTGGAGGGGGGGGGGTGTTACGGGGAGGGGGGGTCACTTATAGGGGGAACCCCATTGGAATTAGGGGGGGGTCTTGGGGGGGGGGGGGCATCGATGAGGGTCCCATTTCGATGGGGTTTCCATAGGGGGCTTATGGGGGTGGGGGGCACTTGGGGGGTGTCTTGGGGAGGGGGGGTCCCATGGCTGGGGTCTTCCTGGGGGGGGGGGTCTTCTATGGGAGGATTTCCCACAGGGGGGGGGTTTCCCTTGGGGGGGGGTGTTCTCAATGGGGGGGTCTCCCATAGGGGGGTGCTTCCCATAGGGGGGGTGTTCTCCATGTGGGGGGCTCCCATATGGGGGTGTTCCTAATGGAGGGGGGGGGTGTCTCCCATAGGGGGGTGTTTCCCATGGGGGGGGGGGGGGGGGTGTGTTTTCAATAAGGGGGGGGGTTCTCCCATAGGGGGGTGTTTCCCATGGGGGGGGTGTTTTCAATGGGGGGGGGTCTCCTATGGGGGGTGCTCTCTATGGGAGGGGGATGTTCTCAATGGGGGTTCTCCCATAGGGGGGTGTTTCCCCCCCCCGTTGCTTGTGTCATTTCCCGTCCCCCTCCCATCCCCTTCCCATTCCCGATGTCCCCCCTCCAGGAGCAGGAAGCGACCGAAGGAGGCGAAATCCCCTTTGGGGAAGGGGGGAGGTGACGTCACTCGGACTGGATTCCCCCCCCCCCATCCTATCCCATCCCATCCCATCCCATCCCGTGTCCCGGCCGGGCTCCCCCCGCCCCCGAGGCCGCTGGTTCCTTCCCGGCTGGTCCCCACCTCCGGTCCCCACCTCCGGTCCCAGCCCCGGTCCCTCCCCGCTCCGGTCCCTTTAAGAGGCGGCTCCGCCGCTCGCTCCCTGCTGCGATGCCGCCGATCGCCGATCCCGAGTCCCTTCCGCTGCCTCCCGGCCACGACCGCGATTGGGACCGGGACCGGGACCGGGACCGGAGCCGCCGCCGCCGCCTCTTCCCGGTTCTCGCCGCGCTCGGAGCCGCCGCTCTCGGAGCCGCCGCAGCGGCCGCTGCCCTCCTGGGGATGCTCCATTGGGGGATGCTCCAGTGGGGGACCCCGCCGCAGGTCCGTGTCCGTGCCCCCCCCAACCCCCGAGTCCCTCTGTCCCAGTGTCCGAGTGTCTGCCCTGGTGTCCGTCTGTGTCCGCTTGTCCGAGCATCCATCTGGGTGTCTGTCCGTCCCTCCGGGTGTCCATCCAGTTGTCTGTCCATCCCAGCTGCCCCTTCCCATCCTTCTGGGTGTCTTTACCTCCAGTGTCCACTCAGGTTGCACATCCTGGTGGTGTCCGTCCATCCATTCATCCATCCATCAACCATCCCTCCATCCATCATCAGTCACCCATCCATCCCTCACTTCCTCCCTCCATCCTTCCCATCCTTCCGGCTGTCTCTGTTCCTCCAATGTCCATCCAGGTTGCACATCCTGGTGGTGTACATCCATCATCCCTTCATCCATCCATCCATCCCTTCATCCATCCATCCCTTCATCCATCCATTCCTTTATCCATCCATTCCTTCATCCATCCATTCCTTTATCCATCCATTCCTTCATCCATCCATTCCTTCATCCATCCATCCCTTCATCCATCCATCCATCCCTCCATCCATCCCTTCAGCCCTCCCTCCATCCCTTCATCCCTCCATCCATCCCTCCATCCATCCATCATCCATCCATCCATCCATCCATCCATCCATCCATCCATCCATCCATCATCCCTCCATCCCTCATCCATCCCTCCCTCCATCCTTCCCTCCCTCCCTGCTGACCAGGGTATCCACCCCCTGCCTGGCTCTTGGAGACCCCCAATCCTTCCCCCTGCCTCAGTTTCCCACCCCCAAACACACGAAATCCCCCATATCCAGGGCTCACCCCCTTGCTTGAGGACCCCCCAGAGTACCCGGAGGGATGCTGGAAAGTCCCCACATCCCAATACTACGCCAAGTTCCCCTTCCCTGAGGGACACACTGGGGACAAGGACGCTTTGGGTGCTTCCTGACACTCGTTTCCTTTCTCTCCTCAGGCTGCCACAGCTGCCCACATGCTGCTGAGTGCTGGTAAGTCCCCAAGGCCTGAGGCCACCACGAGGGGCTCTCTGTGGGGACAAGGGAGGTGGGGACAGGCCCTTCCTTAGGTGGGCGGCTCAGTCATCTCGAAAACCCTCCTCTGGGTTCCTCCTTCCGCCCTCACAATGGAAACATCACCCCAAGGCCTGCAGCATCCGGACGTGTCACAGGGCAGCCGTGGTGTCACAGGGTCCCCAGGGTGTCATGGAGCATCCTTTGTCCTTTTGGTACCCTGGGTGTCATGGAGCATCCTCCGTCCCTGTGGTACCCACGATGTCACGGAGCATCCTCCATCCTTGTGGTACCCAGAGTGTCATGGAGCATCATCCATCCCTGTGGTACCCAGGGTGTCACGGAGCATCCACCATCCTTGTACCCAGGGTGTCATGGAGCATCATCCGTCCCTGTGGTCCCTAGGGTGTCATGGAGCATCCTCCATCCCTCTGGTCCCCAGGGTGTCACGGAGCATCCTCCATCCCTGTGGTCCCCCGGGTGTCATGGAGCATCATCCGTCCCTGTGGTACCCAAGGTGTCATGGAGCATCCTCTGTCCTTGTGGTCCCTAGGGTGTCATGGAGCATCTTCCATCCCTGTGGTCCCCAGGGTGTCATTGAGTGCCCCTGGGGTGTCACAGGGTCCCATGGGTGTCACGGAGCATCCTCTGTCCCTGTGTCCCCTGGGTGTCATGGAGCATCCTCTATCCCTGTGGTCCCCTGGGTGTCATGGAGCATCCTCTGTCCCTGTGGTCCCCAGGGTGTCATGGAGCATCCTTCATCCCTGTGTTACCCAGGGTGTTACAGAGCATCCTCTGTCCCTGTGGTCCCCAGGGTGTCATGGAGCGTCCTCCATCCCTGTGGTCCCCAGGGTGTCACGGAGCATCCTCCATCCCTGCAGTCCTCAGGATGTCATGGAGCATCCTCCATCCCTGTGGTCCCCAGGATGTCACGGAGCATCCTCCATCCCTGTAGTACCCATGGTGTTACAGAGAATCCTCTGTCCCTGTGGTCCCCAGGGTGTCATGCAGCATCCTCCATCCCTGTGGTACCCAGGGTATTACAGAGCATCCTTCATCCCTCTGGTCCCCTGGGTGTCGCAGAGCATCCTCCATCCCTGTGGTCCCCAGGGTGTCACAGAGCATCCTCCATCCCTGTAGTCCCCAGGGTGTCACAGAGCATCCTCCATCCCTGTGCTCCCTTTCTCCCACCCCCCTGTCTGAGCTGCGGCGCCGTGGGTGCACCCGGGAGAGCAACAGCACCCATCTCCCCACCCCTCAGCACCCCTCTCCCTCTCCCCCCGCAGGCTCCCTATCGCCGCCATCCTCCCCTCTCTGGCGCTACGAGCACGGCATCAGCGGCGTCTTCCTCAGCGGCGACGTTCAAGCTACGGCCGGGGTGCTGCGGGTGACCACGGCCGGGCTCTACCTGCTCTATGGGCAGCTCGCCCTCACCTGCACCGCCCCAGCCTGTCCCCCGGGCACCGTCACCCTCCAGCTCCTCCGCTCCGGAGCCCCGCGCCCGCTGCTCGCCGTGCCCGTGGCGCTGCGCGATGGCCCCGGCCCCGTGCGCTCGGCTCTGGTCCAGGCCGTGCGGAGGCTCCGAGCCGGGGAACGGCTGAGCCTGGCGCTGGTCGGGGCCCCGGGGGGGGACGGGGCCGGGGCCGGGTGGCAGCTGGCACAGGATGAGCGAGAGGGGAACTTTGTGGGGCTGCTGCGCATCGCGGGGGACGGCGGTGCGGGCAGGGGGGCGTTGGAGGGGGCCATGGGTTGAGGGTGTGGCTGGAGGTGGGGACATCAATGGACATCAATGGACATTGGTAACCCCCATGGCCAGAGACCTGGGGACATCAATGGACATCAATGGACACCGATGGACATCAATGGACATCAATGGACATTGGTAACCCCCATGGCCAGAGACCTGGGGACATCAATGGACATCAATGGACATCAATGGACATCAATGGATATCAATGGACATCAATGGGTATCAGTGGACATCAGTGGACATCAATGGACATTGGTAACCCCCATGGCCAGAGACCTGGGGACATCAATGGACATCAATGGACATCAATGGACATCAGTGGACATCAATGGACATCAATGGACATCAATGGGTATCAGTGGACATCAGTGGACATCAATGGACATTGGTAACCCCCATGGCCAGAGACCTGGGGACATCAATGGACATCAATGGACATCAATGGACATCAATGGACATCAATGGACATCAATGGATATCAGTGGACATCAGTGGACATCAATGGACATTGGTAACCCCCATGGCCAGAGACCTGGGGACATCAATGGACATCAATGGACATCAATGGACATCAATGGACATCAATGGACATCAATGGACATTGGTAACCCCCATGGCCAGAGACCTGGGGACATCAATGGACATCAATGGACATCAATGGACATCAATGGATATCAATGGACATCAATGGACATTGGTAACCCCCATGGCCAGAGACCTGGGGACATCAATGGACATCAATGGACATCAATGGACATCAATGGACATCAATGGACATTGGTAACCCCCATGGCCAGAGACCTGGGGACACCAATGGACATCAATGGACATCAATGGACATCAATGGACATTGGTAACCCCCATGGCCAGAGACCTGGGGACACTAATGGACATCAATGGACATCACTGACCTCAGCTGACACCAATGGACATCAATGGACATCACTGACCTCAATGGACGTCAATGAACACCAATGGACATCAATGGACATTGGTAAACCCCTTGGCCAGAAACCTGGGGACATCAATGGACATCAATGGACATCGCTGACCTCAGTGGACACCACTGACTTCAATGGACATCCATCAATGGACATAAATGGACATCATTGACCTCAATGGACATTCATCAGTGGACATCAATGGACATCGTTGACCTCAATGGACATCCACCAATGGACATCAATGGACATCGCTGACCTCAATGGACCTCAATGGATATCCATGGATATCAATGGACACCAATGGACACCAGTGGACATCGCTGACCTCAATGGACCTCAATGGATATCCATGGACATCAATGGACACCCATGGGCGTCGCTGACCTCAACGGACATCCATCAGTGGACATCGCTGACCTCAATGGACCTCAGTGGACATCCATGGACACCAATGGACATCAATGGGCATTGCCGACCCCCATGACCAAAGATTGAGGGACATCAATGGACATCAATGGACATCAATGGGCATTGCCAAGCCCCATGACCAAAGATTGAGGGACGTCAATGGACATCAATGGGCATTGCTGACCCCCATGACCAGAGACCTGGGGACACCAAGGGACACCAAGGCCCATTGCTGACCCCCATGCTTGGACCCATGGTGCTGGTGACCCCAGAGGTTGGGGACACCAATGGACCTTGGACACCCCCATGGTGGCCATTTGGGGGGACCCTGATGCTGGCCACATGGAGACCTCTGAGCCCCCCATGGTGGGGCCATTGGGGAGCAGACAAGTGGGGTCCCTGCAGGTTCCCACCACCCCCCCCCCCCAGCAGGCCTGGGGGGGGATCCCTTCCCCCCCCTTAAATTAAGACCTTAATTTATTAATGACAATTATTTATTGATTAATAAAGTTATTTATGCTCCCATACGCATGTGTACGAACCCACACATGTCTGCATGCACATACATGTGCCAATGCATATATACATGTATATGCACCCCAACCCCCCCCTTTGGTCCCACCCATTTCCCCTCCCCTCCCCCCCCCCCCCCGTGGCCTCATCCGGCCTCAGCAGCAGGAAACAAGAACAAGGGGGAAGGGATGGGGGGATCACATATGGGTCCCAACACCCCCCCCCCCCAACCCTGCATTCACCCCCCCCCAACCGGAAGTTTGGGGGGGGGCGTGGGTGCACAACCTCATAGCAGCCAGCAGAGAATCTCTGCTCCTGAGCGCAAAGGGCGCTGGGGAATGGGGAGGGGCTGGGTTGGCCCTCACCCACCCCCCCCCCAGATAGCCGCTGCACCCCCATTTTGACCCATCCAGACCCATAGGTTTGCCCCAGCATCCCCAAATCTACCCCTGACCCCCCCAAACTGCCCCAGGGCACCCCAATTTGCCCTTAACACCCCCAGATTTGCCCCTTGTGGCCCCCCCTTTCATTCAATTCCAACCCTCAACTTGGCGGGGGGGGATGCATCCTGGCCTCCCCTGCCTAACCCCCCCCCCCCATCACCCCTGTTCACAGCCCTATACAAGCCACTGGAGAATACCCACTGCTCTCCAGGCTTGAGGCCTTTGAGGGTGGGCAAAGGGGTCTCCACAGGCTTCCAGTGAGGGACCCAAGCCTCTGGGTTGGGGTCTGGAGGGTCCAGGGCATCGTGACCCCGTGCACAACCCTATACGAGCCGCTGGAGAATCCCCACCAGCCTTCAGTCCTGTGCCTCAGGTGTGCCCCATCGCGCACCAGGGGCTGTGCACCAGGTGTGTGGTCACCTATGGAAACCCATCGCTCCCTATGAGGTCCCCATGACCTGTGGGTCCCCGTCACCCCTATGGAGTCCCCATGATCCCATCATTCCTTATGGTGTCCCCATGGTGCCATCATCACCTATGGAGTCTCCACAATGACTATGGTGACCCCATGATCCCATCATTCCCTATGGGGTCCCCACAGCCCCTATGGTGTCCCCATGATCCCATCAGCTCCTATGGTGTCCCCATCATCCCTATGGTGTCCCCATCATCCCATTATCCCATATGGAGCCGCCATCACCCCTATGGTGACCCCATCATCCCATATGGAGTCCCCATCACCCCTATGGTGACCCCATGATCCCATCATCCCATATGGAGTCTCCATCACCCCTATGGTGTCCCCATCATCCCATTATCCCATATGGAGTCCCCATCACCCCTATGGTGACCCCATGATCCCGTCATCCCATATGGAGTCGCCATCACCCCTATGGTGTCCCCATCATCCCACCATCCCCTATGGTGTCCCCATCACCCCTATGGTGACCCCATCATCCCATATGGAGTCCCCATCACCCCTATGGTGACCACATAATCCCATCATTCCCTACGGAATCTCCCCAGTTTCATCATCTCCTATGGAATCTCCACAACCCCTACGGTGTCCCCATGATCCCATCATCCCCTATGGTGTCCTCTTGCCCCCTACAAAGCCCCCGTGACCACCCTGAAGACCTCACCACCCTATTGTCCCCTCTGGTGGCCCCACGACCCAACGCAGATCCAGAGCCAGGCGATCAGAAAGGACCTTTTTAACACAAAACCAAGGGGCAGGAGGGTAGGGAGCACCCATGGGTGCTCACGAGGGGCACCCAAACATGGTCATGGCCTCCGCAAACTCCACGAAGTCCTGGCATAGGGCTTGTAGGTCGGGCTCCTGGCACGCCGCCTCCGAGGGCCAGGCCTCCAGCCACGTGTCCTTGCCGATGAGGTAGGAGAAGCTGGAGGCAAGGGGACATCAAGGGGGACATGGTGAGAAGGAGGTGGCACCTCGTTGGGGGGGGGGGACGACACAAGGGATGGGCAATGGGGGTGCACAACCCTGTACGAGACACTGGAGAATCTCAGCTTTGGGGAGGGGGAATGCTTGGGTGTCACTGTCCCCATGGCTGCCTGTCTCCATATCTACTCATGACACCCATGTCCCGTGTCCCCTATATCCCATGTCCCATGTGTCCCATGTCCCCCATGTCCCCCATGTCCCATATCTAGTGTCACCATGGCCACGTGTCTCCAAACCTACCCATGACCCATGTCCCATGTCCCATGTGTCCCATGTCCCCCATGTCCCATATCTAGTGTCACCATGGCCACGTGTCTCCAAACCTACCATGACACCCATGTCCCCTATGTCCTCCATGTTCCATGTCCCCCATGTCCCATGTCGAGTGTCACCATGGCCATGTGTCTCCAAACCTACCATGACACCCATGTCCCCTATGTCCTCCATGTCCCATGTCCCCCATGTCCCATGTCGAGTGTCACCATGACCACATGTCTCCAAACCTCCCCATGTCCCCCATGTCCCATGTCCCCCATGTCCCATATCTAGTGTCACCATGACCACGTCTCCAAACCTCCCCATGTCCCCCATGCCCCATGTCCCCCATGCCCCATGTCCCCCATGTCCCATATCCACTGTCACCATGGCCATATCTACCCCTGCCCCCCATGTCCCCCATGTGTCACCATGACCACGTGTCTCCAAACCTCCCCATGTCACCCCACGGCCCACGATGTTCCCGTGCCCCCAGGACCCCCTGTCCATGTCCCCACGTCCTTACCGGTTGCCAGTGACCCACATGTCGGTGGCCAGCCCCCAGAGCAGGTAGTCCTGACCCAGCTGGAGCTTCAGAGCATCGCGGCACTGCCGGTGGCTCACGAAGGTCCGGTTGCTTCTTGCTGGGTCCTCATCGGTGCCTGTCCCCATAGAACACAGGGTGCACGTCACCTCCACACACCCCCCCAGCACAGCAGGGGCACCCACTTCAGTGGGGTCCACAATGGGGCACCCATTGGTGGCATCACCAGCCATGGCTGACACCAGATCCCTCCAGCGCCCTTGGATGTCACCAACCCAACTGGGTGTCCCCAGGGCCATTGGGTGACACCAACTCCTCTGGATGTCCCCAGTGCTAGTGGATGACACCAACCCAACTGGGTGTCCCTCCCTAATGGGTGCCCCCAATGCCATTGGGTGACACCAACCCAACTGGATGTCCCTTTCCAATGGGTGTTCCCAGTGCCACTGGGTGATGCCAACCCATCTGGGTGTCCCCAGCGCCATTGGGTGACACCAACCCAACTGGATGTCCCTTCCCAATGGGTGTCCCCAGCACCACTGGGTGATGCCAACCCAACTGGATGTCCCCAGCACCATCGAGTGACACCAACCCAACTGGATGTCCCTTCCCAATGGGTGTCCCCAGCACCACTGGGTGATGCCAACGCAACTGGGTGTCCCCAGCACCCTTGGGTGACACCAACCCAACTGGGTGGCCCTTTCCAATGGGTGTCCCCAATGTCATTGGGTAATGCCAACTCAACTGGGTGTCCCCAGCACCCTTGAGTGACACCAACCCGACTGGGTGTCCCTGCCCAATGGGTGTCCCCAGCACCCTTGAGTAACACCAATGCAACTGGGTGTCCCTGCCCAATGGGTGTCCCCAGCACCCTTGAGTAACACCAATGCAACTGGATGCCCCTTCCCAACGGGTGCCTTCAGTGCCATTGGGTGACACCCACCCAACTCATGTCCCCAGCCCCAGGTGACCCCTCCCATGTCCCTCAGGGTGGCCTTGTCCCCCCACCCTGGGGTGCTCGTACCCATCTTGATGACGGAGAGGATGGTCATGATGTAGTTGTCATGGGATGGCGTCTCCTCCATTGCCACCAGCTTCACCTTGTACACTGGGGATGGACATCACTGTGTCAGCCCCAGCCCCAGAAGTCACCAGGGTGGCCCCACTGCACTTGGGGGTCCCCATGTCCACACCTTTCCACCCTCTACATCCCCACCTGTCCTTGTCCCTTCATGTCCCCTCCCATCTCTCCCTGCTCCTTGTGCTCTTCAATGGCCCTTCATGGCCCCATCCACACCTATGTCCCCTCATATGCCCCTGTGACCCATTTCCCTGTGTCCCCCATGTCCCCCATGCCCCCATGTCCCCATGTCCCACATGTCCCACCATGTCCCCCATGTCCCACCATGTACCCATGTCCCCCATGTCCCCAGATCCCCCATGTCCCGCATGTCCCCCATGTCCCCATGTTCCCCATGTCCCCCATGTCCCCCATGTCCCCATGTTCCCCATGTCCCCCATGTCCCCATGTCCCCCATGTTCCCCATGTCCCCCATGTCCCACCATGTCCCCATGTCCCCCTTGTCTCCCATGTCCCACCATAGTCAACTCCCGGCTCGCAGGCGCGCTCAATGCGCTGGTTGACGGTCATGGGGACCTCATCGTCCTTCCGCTTGAAGCAGTTCTCTGCAGGGACATGGGGACAGGGCCATGACAAGGTCTGTTGTGACAGTGACACGTCCCACCATGGCAGGGACATGGCTCCATCACAGTCATCACACATCCCATCATCCACAATGATGCGTCCCATCACCACCATGACATCCCATCATCCACAATGATGTGTCCCATCACCACCATGAAATCCCACCATCCACAGTGATGTGTCCCTTCATGACCATGACATCCCATCATCCACAATGATGTGTCCCATCACCACCATGACATCCCATCATCCACAATGATGTGTCCCATCACCACCATGACATCCCATCATCCACAATGACGTGTCCCATCACAACCATGACATCCCATCATCCACAATGATGTGTCCCATCACCACCATGACATCCCATCATCCACAATGATGTGTCCCATCACCACCATGACATCCCATCATCCACAATGATGTGTCCCATCACCACCATGACATCCCATCATCCACAACGATGTGTCCATGACATCCCATCATCCACAGTGATGTGTCCCATCACCACCATGACATCCCACCATCCACAATGATGTGTCCATGACATCCCATCATCCACAAGGATGTGTCCCATCACAACCATGACATCCCATCATCCACAATGCCGCGTCCCATCACCACCATGATGTCCCACCCTCCACTATGCCGTGTCTTATCATGGCCATGACATGTCCCATCATGGTAGGGGTGCTGACCTAGTGTGTCCCCATGTCCCCATGTCCCCACCTCACCTTCGGCGCAGCGGCACACATCCTTGTAGCAGATCTTGCTCAGTTTTCCACCTTCCTTATCCGGGTGGTAGAACCGGGTGCAGCGGTCATCTGCTGGGACATGGGGACATGGGGGGATAAGGGGGGACACAGTGGGAGCCATGGGGACAGAGCAGTGACATGTGGAAGGTGAGGGTCAGCAAAGGGATGTGGTGGGACAAAGGGACAAGAGGGGACCCAAGGATGGGACAAAGGGACAAGAGGGGACCCAAGGGTGGGACAAAGGGACAAGAGGGGACCCAAGGGTGGCACCGGGGCACATGGCACCCACCGATCTTGTAGTAGCTGTAGACGGTAACGGCTGCGGGCTGGATCAGGCCCACCTTGAACTGCTGGTGGGCCTTGAAGGAGAAGCACTCCTCGGCCTTGTGTGAGATCTGGGGGCACAGTGGTGGCCCTCAGCACCCCTGTCCCCAGCATTGAGACCATCCTGGCCTTGTCCCCACCCCTGAGACCCTTTCCTGTTCCCATCTATGGCCCCAGCTTCACTCCTATATCCAGCCTCTATCCATGTCCCCAACCCCACCTGCATCCCCATCCCTGTCCCCAGCTTCAGCCTCATCCTTGCTCCCATCTCATCCCTGCCCATGTCCCCAACTCCATTCTATGCCCATCCTTGTCCTTGTACCCACCCCTCTCCCATCATATCCGTATTCTTGTCCTATCACAACCTTATCCCTGTCCCATCACAGCCTTATCTCTGCCCCATCACGTCCTTATCCCCATCCCATCACATCCTTATCCCTGTCCCATCACAGCCTTATCTCTGCCCCATCACGTCCTTATCCCCATCCCATCACATCCTTATCCCTGTCCCATCACATCCCCATCCCTGTCCCATCACATCCTTATCCCTATCCCATCACATCCTTATCCCTGTCCCATCACATCCCCATCGCTGTCCCATCACATCCTTATCCCTATCCCATCACATCCTCATCCCTGCCCCATCACATCCTTATCCCTATCCCATCACATCCTTATCCCTGTCCCATCACATCCCCATCCCTGTCCCATCACATCCTTATCCCTATCCCATCACATCCTCATCCCTGCCCCATCACATCCTTGTCCCTATCCCATCACATCCTCATCCCTGTCCCGTCACATCCCCATTCCTGTCCCATCACATCCCCATCCCTGTGCCATCACATCCTTATCCCTATCCCATCACATCCTTATCCCTATGCCATCACATCCTTATCCCCATCCTATCACATCCTCATCCCTGTCCCGTCACATCCTTATCCCTATCCCATCACATCCCCATCCCTGTCCCATCACATCCCCATCCCAGTCCCATCACATCCCCATCCCAGTCCCATCACATCCCCATCCCCATGTCCCCCATGTCCCCACCTTGTCGAGGTAGATGACGACATTGCTGCGGTCCGACTGCGCTTGGTCGATCTCAAACTTGGAGATGTACCTGTCCACCCCATCGGTGAGCTGGGGACAGGGCCATGGTGACATGCAGGACACATGGGGCCATCCATCAGGATACAGGGATGGAGGGACACAGTGGGACATGGTGACATTGGCCACATGGGACACACAGAGACATGTGGGGACACAGTGGGACAAAGATGCAAGGTCCTGGGTCCCCCTCATGTGTCCCCATGGATCACACTCACCCTCTTCAGGTCCTGGACATCAGGCAAGAAGCCTGTGAGCATGGAGACGTCAAGGATGGACATGGTGGCATCCACGTTATCCAGGTACCTATGGGGACAGGGCTGAGGCCACCCGCCTTGTCCTGTTGTCCCCAGACCCTCCATCCTTCATGTTCCTATTCCCAAGAATCCCTGCGGGGTTATCCCCACCATCCCCATTTCCATCCCTATCCCCAGCATCCCTGATATCTGCCCACGGTCCTACCTGGTGCAGATGGTGATCTTGATGGAGCGGATCGCACCCTCCCGTTCCTTGCCTGCCATGGGGACAATGAGGGGACATTGAAGGGGGCACACACAGAGTGGGGACATAGGGGGGACATGTGGGGGACTCACCCGTCTTCACGTCCTCCACTTGCACCCGCAGGTCAAAGCTGTCACACTTGTTGTCCTTCTCGGGGACGATGGCGTTGTAGATGGTCACCACGGTCATGGTCCCCTTGCCCGTGCCCTCAGCCTTCACTGTGAAGTCCTCATTAAACTTGGTCTATGGGGAGACAGGCCATTGAGATGGGGCAGGGACACTGGGAGGGACATGGAGGGATGGGACAGTGAAGGACATGGAGGGGACAACAGCACTGCATGATGCGATGGAGGGATGGACGTTGGAGGACATGGAGAGGACAAGAGCATTGCATGATGTGATGGAGGGATGGACATTGAAGGAAAAGGAGAGGACAAGAGCGTTGCATGATGCGATGGAGGGATGGACGTTGGAGGACATGGAGAGGACAAGAGCGTTGCATGATGTGATGGAGGGATGGACTTTGAAGGACATGGAGAGACCAACAGCGTTGCATGATGCAATGGAGGGATGGACGTTGAATGACATGGAGAGGACAAGAGCGTTGCATGATGTGATGGAGGAATGGATGTTGGAGGACATGGAGAGGACAAGAGCATTGCATGATGTGATGGAGGGATGGGCATTGAAGGACATGGAGAGGACAAGAGCATTGCATGATGTGATGGAGGGATGGACATTGAAGGACATGGAGAGGACAAGAGCATTGCATGATGTGATGGAGGGATGGACATTGAAGGCCATGGAGAGGACAAGAGCGTTGCATGATGCAATGGAGGGATGGACATTGGAGGACATGGAGAGGACAAGAGCGTTGCATGATGCGATGGAGGGATGGACATTGAAGGCCATGGAGAGGACAAGAGCGTTGCATGATGCAATGGAGGGATGGACATTGGAGGACATGGAGAGGACAAGAGCGTTGCATGATGTGATGGAGGGATGGACATTAGAAGACATGGAGGGGACAAGAGCGTTGCATGATGCAATGGAGGGATGGACATTGGAGGACATGGAGAGGACAAGAGCGTTGCATGATGCGATGGAGGGATGGACATTGAAGGCCATGGAGAGGACAAGAGCGTTGCATGATGCAATGGAGGGATGGACATTGGAGGACATGGAGAGGACAAGAGCGTTGCATGATGCGATGGAGGGATGGACATTGAAGGCCATGGAGAGGACAAGAGCGTTGCATGATGCAATGGAGGGATGGACATTGGAGGACATGGAGAGGACAAGAGCGTTGCATGATGCGATGGAGGGATGGACATTGAAGGCCATGGAGAGGACAAGAGCGTTGCATGATGCAATGGAGGGATGGACATTGGAGGACATGGAGAGGACAAGAGCGTTGCATGATGTGATGGAGGGATGGACATTAGAAGACATGGAGGGGACAAGAGCGTTGCATGATGTGATGGAGGGATGGACATTGGAGGACATGGAGGGGACAAGGGCCATTCCAGGCCCCAGCAAGACAAGGGGACATGGAGACACATGGCAGGGACATCCCAAGCCTTGGAACGTCCCCATAGGCCATAGAGAGGGGACATGAAGCGACACAGAGGGGACAGGGCCACCCCATGGCCACTGCCGTGGCCCCCCCGGTACCTCTGCGGAGCGGGCCACCAGCGCGTTGAGGTTCTCGATTCGGTAGGTGATGGCGTTGGCGCGCCGGGGCAGCAGCACCGACACGTCCAGGTCCAGGTTGAGCTCCCGGGGTGATGCCACCTGGTACTGGGCCAAGGCTTGGAACACCAGTATGGTGGCCTGCAGGGACACCGGTGTCACCAGGGCTTGGGGACATCGCCTGGAGCATCCCTGTGGTGGCCCTGAGCTCAGGGTGACCCCCAAGCACTTGGAACGTGCCCTTGGAGGTGTTATGGGGCAGGGGGAACCTCCAGGACAGGATGAGACCATGAGGGTCCACAGGAGCTGGAGGTGGCCCCAGGGACAGGTCTCGTGGGGTTTCTAAAGCACTTGAGATCCCATGGGAACAAGGGTGTTCCTCAAGGATATAGGGGGTCCCAAGAGCCCTGAGGTGACCCCCTAAGCTCTAAGAGCACCCCCAATGCCTTTAGGGTCCCATAGCAGCTGGGGTATTCTCCAAGGGCCCTGAGGTGACCCCCCAAGCCCCAGGAGTTCTCCCAATGCCTTTAGGGCCCCATAGGATCAAGAGTGTTCCCCAAGGACAGTGGGATCCCAAGGACCATATGGTGACCCCCAAGACCTAAGTGGCACCCCAATGCCTTTCGGTTCCCATAGGACCAGAAGCGTTCCCCAGGGACATGGGGGATCCCAAGGGCCATAAGGTGGCCCCCAAGCCCCGAGTCACCCCTCAATGCCTTTCGAATCCCATAGCACCAGATGTGTCCCCCATGACACATTCCAAGTCCCTGGAATCCCCGTGGCCATTGGCGACCCCTTCAGCACTCAAACCCTCTCTCCATGCCCCCATCCCTGTGGCAGCGGGTGCCAGCGCAGCACCCATGGGTGCCAGGGGGGTCCGTAGCCCACCTGGGTGGATCCGTAGCCACCTCCAAAGTAGTTCTGCTGGGCCAGCCACCGGGCCACCGGCCCCGTCAGCTCCGGCTTCTCCATCCTCAGCAGGGCCAACAGAGCATAGGAGGTGCCCTCAATGTTGTAGGTGAAGGCGTTGCGCTCCTCCCACCGGTTGCCCTCTGGGGTGACATCGGTCCCTCAGCACCCTCTAGGGATGGGTACTCCCCACACCATAGAAGGGGATGGGTTGGGCTGGAAGGGAGCTTAAAGCTCATCCAGGGCCAATCACCTTCCACTAGGGCAGGATGCTCCCAGCCCTGTCCAGCCTGGCCTTGAATAGGGATGGTTCCTCCAAACCTTCTCCATTCAACCCAACCCAGTGTCCCACTACCCTCATAGTGAAGAATTCCTTCATCTCCAACCCCCAACTTCCCCTGTTTCTGTTGGAACCCATCACCCCTTGTCCCATCCCTGAGGAAGGTCCCTCCATGTCCTCCTTATGTCGAGGACACCAGAGCTGGGTGCAGCACCCAAGTGGGGTCTCACCAAGCAGATCAATGGGGCAGGATCCCCTCCTTGGACCTGCACCCACTCTATGGTTGCCTGGGTCCTGTTGAGCATCTCCTCACCCAACACCCGCAAGGCCTTCTCAGGCTCCTCCATCCAGTCCGTGCCTCCCTTGGGATCATTCCAACCCATGGGCAAGGACCTTGCCCTTGGTCCCATTGATCTCCATGAGGTTCCCACCTCTCCAGGTCCCTCTGGATGCCATCCCACCCCTCCAGCTCAGTGCCACCACAACCGTGCCCATGTCCCCAACAGCGATGCTGAGCCCAGCACCGACCCCTCAATCTCCACTTGGCCATCGAGCCATTGACCACAGCTCCCTGCTAACCCATAATTCCCCCTCCATCCAATCGGACATCACCTTTGGAGAACTTCATGAGAACCTTCTCGCTCTTGAGCTTCCCTGTCAAGGCCAAGGCGTAGGAGCTCAGGGCCACCGTGTAGGGCCGGGACAACGACTGGTACCTCCGGGCCAGGTATTCAGCAGCTTTGGAGATGCCTTTATCCAAGCTCTGGGCAGAAAGGAGGCAAGTTTGGATTCTCGGGTGGCTGCCATGAAGGCTGAGCCCCTCGTCTTGAGGCGCTTGTCCCTTGTTGCGTCCCCTCTCCATCCCCATATGGGCTCACTCACGTTGACGTGGGCCTTGCAGATGTCCCGGGCCTCTTCCAATGCGATGAGGACAAAGGCTGTGAGCGACACCTCGGGCTCGGCGCCCTGGTAACCTCCCTGTGTGAGAGATGGAGGAGGAAGACCTCAGCGTCGTGGTCTTCCACACCAAGCTCTGGCCGCCGAATCCTCATCCCCATCACCCAACATCATCCTTCCCGTTCCATCAGCCAACAGGGCTCGTATCCTCCCCCCCCGTTACCACCATCTCCTTATGGATGACAGGAGCATCTTCTTGGAAGATCCCGTCTGGTTTCTGCCTGTTCAGGATGAGCCACTTCACCGCACCACAGACCACCTCGTGCTCGATGTCTACCAGCTTGATGGCCATGGCAAAGACTTTGGCCACGTAGGCAGTCAACCTGGGGACAGGAGAACCTCAGCGCCACGTCCAACCCTGTCACCCAGACTCACGGTGGCCGCAGGACCTCACCAAGTGCTCGATGGACGGTTCTTGAAGGCCGCATAGGAGCTGTCAGGCTTCCGGAACGCGAGCTGTTGGGTGTAACCTGGGGAGGAGGTGGTGGTTGGGCACCTCAAGGAGCACCCAGCCAAGCTTCAGGCCCCCAACCCATTCCTGGAGCCCATTCCAGGCCTTCCAATAAGAGATCCCCAACCTGCTTGCACCCAAGAGCTCCTTCAAAGCTCCTTCAGCACCTTGGGTGATGGGGACATTTGGCACCCCAAGAGAGGAACCCAGGAAATGCTCCCCACCCCCATCCTTTGGGGGATGCTCTTACCCTTCTTGATCAAGTTGATGGCATCAGCGCGGCGGTCGACACCGAGGCTCTCCCATTGCAATGTGCTGTCCAAGTAATGGGTGGCAATGACAGTGGGGGTCATCCCGATCATGTTCTGCTCCCCACAGCCCGAGGGTGTCACGATGAGATGCTTCAGCTTCTCCCCATCCAGGGCTTTCTCCACCATGATGGACACGGGGTTGCCTGGACAAGAAGGGGAGATGTGAAGCCAGGAGGATCCCAAGCCCTTGGCCCCACATGTGCCCCTTCCCTTGGGCTCACCTTGGATGCTGACTTTGGTCTCCGACTCAGTGTTGGGGACGATGTCGGAGAGGTTGGCAGCCTTCACCCTTTCCTCCTGCACCCCATCTGTGGGGCAGGATGGAGATGGGTGACCCCAAATCATGTCCCCTCCCCACACCATAAGGTTGAGCCAGCCCTGCCCCACATCTGCAGCAGGATGTCCCTTGGTGCTCAAGATGCTACAGAGCCACATCAGGATGTCCCTTCTTCATTGAGATGCCTCAGCTCCAAGTAGGATGTCCCTTGGCCCCACAGACCCATAGTAGGACCTCCCTTATCCCCACAATGGGACTTCTTTTGCCCCATAGATGCCCCAGACCTTTCCCTCAGTGGAACATCCCTGTGGGGCTGAGACATCCCCAAGACCAGATGGGGGACTCACCGACTCCCTTCTTCTTCGGGTCCAGCTCGATTATCTTCACTGTCTTCTCCACTCTCATCCCTTCGGGCTGCAGAGGTGAGAGTCCAGTGCTAAAGGTTGGGTTTGGGTCCCCCTTTCCCATCTCCAGGAGATCCCAATGCTAAAGGTTGGGTTGGGTTTGGGTCCCTCTTTGTCATCTCCAGGAGATTCCAATGTTAAAAGTTGGGTTTAGGTTCCCCTTTCCCATGTCCAAGAGATTCCAATGCTCAAGGTTGGGGTTGGGTCCCCCTTTCCCATCTCCAGGAGATCCCAATGCTAAAGGTTGGGTTTGGTCCCTCTTTGTCATCTGAGATTCCAATGCCCCTTTCCCATCTCCAAGAGACCCCAATGCTAAAGAGATCCCAATGCTAAAGGTTGGGTTGGGTTTGAGTCCCCTTTCCCATCTCCAGAAGACCCCAATGCTAAAGGTTGGGTTTGGGTCCCCCTTTCCCATCTCCAGGAGATCCCAATGCTAAAGGTTGGGTTGGGTTTGGGTCCCTCTTTGTCATCTCCAGGAGATTCCAATGCTAAAAGTTGGGTTTAGGTTCCCCTTTCCCATGTCCAAGAGATTCCAGTGCTCAAGGTTGGGGTTGGGTCCCCCTTTCCCATCTCCAGGAGATCCCAATGCTAAAGGTTGGGTTGGGTTTGAGTCCCCTTTCCCATCTCCAGAAGACCCCAATGCTAAAGGTTGGGTTTGGGTCCCCCTTTCCCATCTCCAGGAGATCCCAATGCTCAAGGTTGGGTTGGGTTTGGATCCTTCTTCCCAACCTCTCCCTGTTGCCTCAGTAGAAACCAGCAGCCTTATCTCATGCTCCAAACTAGAAAAGCCCCACTTGAGCATCCTTGGTGGGCAGCATCCTTCATCCCTGGGTACCAGCCCCATGGGGACACAGGGCTCTGTGCTGGGAGCATCTCAGTGACGGTGACAGCACCATGGGGAGGCCACTCACCACCACTTTGAGCTTCTTCTTGACACCATCGGCCACGAAGCGGCCCTGCACGGCCGCCTTCACCTCGACCTCATGGAGCCCCAGCTCCATGGGCACGATGACGAAGGGCACAGCCCATGAGGACTGGGGCTCCAGGCTGAGGACCTGCTGGTAGCGCTGCTTGGTGGTGGAGGCGCTGCACAGCGCTGGGTTGTACATCAGCTCCACGCGCACCTATGGGCCCCAGGAGATGGTGCTCAATGGGGTTGAGGTGACCATGGACACCCCCCACCCCGCCCCGTGGTCCCCACGGCTTGGGTCTCCTTTTCCTACCGTGATCTTGTGTGTCCAATAGTTGTAGAGGATGGCGCGGATCTCCACCTGCTCGTTCCTCACCACCGAGTAGGGCAGGCGCAGGTCCATGAAGAACTCCTTCATCACCGTGATCTCATAGGGGTCGGCCACGCACAGCCCTAGGGGGTGAGCGCATTGAGTCAGGCTTGTGGGGGGCTCAGGAGCATCGCTAAGGGTTAGGAGCTCCTTCAGGTCCCATTGAGTCCTCCCAAGGCCCATGGAGTCCTCCCAAAACTTAGGAGAGCCTTCAAGTCCAATGGGGTCCTCCCAAAGCCCATGGAGTCCTTCCAAGGCTTAGGGGATCCTTCAAGTCCAATGGGGTCTTCCCAAAGCCCATGGAGTCCTTCCAAGGCTTAGGGGATCCTTCAAGTCTAATGAAGTCCTCCCAAGACTTAGGAGCTCCTTCAAGTCCCATTGAGTCCTCCCAATGCCCATGGAGTCCTCCCAAGGCTTAGGCGATCCTTCAAGTCCTATGGAGTCCTCCCAAGGCTTAGGGGATCCTTCAAGTCCAATGGAGTCCTCCCAAAGCCCATGGAGTCCTTCCAAGACTTAGGGGATCCTTCAAGTCCAGTGGAGTCATTCCAAGGCTTAGGAGATCCTTCAAGTCCAATGGAGTCCTCCCAAGGCTTAGGGGATCCTTCAAGTCCCATTGCGTCCTCCCAATACCCATGGAGTCCTCCGATCCTTGAAGTCCAGTGGAGTCATTCCAAGGCTTAGGAGATCACTCAAGTCCCACAGAGTCCTCCCAAGGCTTAGGAGATCCTTCAAGTCCAATGGAGTCCTCCCTGTGCCCATGGAGTCCTCCCAAAGCTTAGGAGACCCTTCAAGTCCAATGGAGTCCTCCCAAGGTCCATGGAGATTCCTCAAATCCCATGGAGTCCTCCCAATGCCCATGGAGTCCTCCCAAAGCTTAGGAGACCCTTCAAGTCCCATTGAGGCCTCCCAAGTCTCGTGGAGTCCTCCCAAGGCTTAGGAGATTCCTCAAGTCCCATTGAGTCCTCCCAAGGCTTAGGAGATCCTTCAAGTCCCATTGAGGCCTCACAAGTCTCGTGGAGTCCTCCCAAGTCTCGTGGAGTCCTCCCAAGGCTTAGGAGATCCCTCAAGTCCCATTGAGTCCTCCCAAGGCTTAGGAGATCCTTCAAGTCCAATGGAGTCCTTCTAAGACTTAGAAGATCCCTCAAGTCCCAGGGAATGCCCCCAAGCTTTGATGGATGCCCCCAAGGTCCGGGGCACCTTCTTAAGGTCTTGGACATCCCTCAAACCCCAAGGAAGCCCACCAGGCTTCAGGGGTCCCTTCAAGTCCCAGGAACCATCCCTGAGGACTGGGATATTCCTTAGCTCCCCAGGGAATCCTCCATCACCTACCCTTGTTCTTGGAGATGCTGACAGCCAGGACCTCCCATGTGGTGATGGAGTCCTTCAGGTAGACAGGGAGAGTCTTTGTGGAGATCCTGGAGAGGATGGGAATGGCCAAGGGGGTCATAACGCTCCCCAAGGCAAGCTAAGGAGGTGGAAGGGGCCACCAAGCTGGTCCCAAAGCTGGACCAGGGGTTGGAGATGGGCCCTGAGCTGGACCAAGGCAGCACCATGGGGTCAGAAGCAGCCTCTGTGGGGGCTCTGGGGGGGGGGTCCTGGTGTTATGGCCCCACATGGACCATGGGGCTGGGACTCACCCCAGCTCATTGGGCTGCTCCGTCAGCGGCTCCTCCTGCCACAACCAGCTCTCGGGGAAGAGGCTCCGGGAGGTGATGTCCTCGTCGGCCAGGAAGCCATCGTCCACCTCGCCTGGGGGGGACACGGGGCCTCTGGACCGTACCCTCAGGACCCCGCGCCCTGGGCAAAGCCACGTTCACCCCAGCATCAGCCAAGCACCAGCCAAGTGATGGCCAAGAGATGGGTGGCCATCAGCCAAGCATCACCCAATGGAGGCACAAGCATCACCTGAGCATCGCCCAAGGGTGGCACAAGCATCACTTGAGGTTCACCCAAACATCACCCAAGGACAGCACAAGCATCACCCAATGGAGGCACAAGCATCATTTGAGGCTCACCCAAGCATCACTTGAGGTTCACCTAAGCACCACCCAAGGGTGGCACAAGCATCACTTGAGCATCACCCAAGCATCACCCAATGGAGGCACAAGCATCACTTGAGCATCACCCAAGCATCACCCAAGGGTGGCACAAGCATCACCTGAGGTTTACCCAAGCATCATTTGAACATCACCCAAGCATCACCCAAGCATCACTTCAGCATGGCACAAGCATCATTTGAACATCACCCAAGCATCACCCAATGGTGACACAAGCATCACCTAAGCATCACCCAAGGGTGGCACAAGCATCACTTGAGCGTGGCACAAGCATCCCCTGAGCATCACCCAAGCATCACCCAAGCATCACCCAATGGAGGCACAAGCATCACCTGAGCATCACCCAAGCATCACCCAAGCATCACTTCAGCATGGCACAAACATCATTTGAGCATCACCCAAGCATCACCCAATGGTGACACAAGCATCACCTAAGCATCACCCAAGGGTGGCACAAGCATCATCCAAGCATCACCCAAGCATCACCCAATGGTGGCACAAACATCAAACAAGCATCACCCAAGGGTGGCACAAGCATCACCTGAGCATCACCCAAGCATCACCCAAGGGTGGCACAAGCATCATTTGAGCATCACTGAAGGGTGGCACAAGCATCACTTGAGCATCACCCAAGCACCATTTGAGCATCACCCAAGGGTGGCACAAGCATCACCTGAGCATCACCCAAGCACCATTTGAGCATCACCCAAGGGTGGCACAAGCATCACCTGAGCATCACCCAAGCACCATTTGAGCATCACCCAAGGGTGGCACAAGCATCACCTGAGCATCACCCAAGCACCATTTGAGCATCACCCAATGGAGGCACAAGCATCACTTGAGCATCACCCAAGCATCACCCAAGGGTGGCACAAGCATCACCTGAGGTTCACCCAAGCATCCCCCAAGCATCACTGAAGCTCCCCCCCCCCCCCCCCCCCGAACCCCTCCATGTCCCATCACTTGCTTCGGGCCAGCTGGAGCTGGAGCAGGCGCTGCTTCTGGTTGCGGATGGTCCTGATGTGGGTGCAGCAGTCGAGGAAGGCCTGGACACAAGCGTCCCCGTCCTGGATGTAGGTGGAGCGATGCTCGCAGCTGTGCTCCATGGGGTTCTCCTTCATCCCGTCCTCACAGCACTTGCGCAGGGCCTTGTCCTTGTACTCGGCCGCTGCCGGCACCAAGGGACCCAGCTGGTACCCAGCCCCAGAGCCCATCACCAGGGCCATGGGGCGCGGTGGTGTCCTTTGGGATGTGGGGTGCTGTGGGGTCAGCAGGGACATGGGGTGCAATGGTGTCCTTTGGGATGTGGGGTGCTGTGGGGTCACCAGGGACATGGGACACATTGGTGTCCTTTGGGATTGTGGGATGCTGTGGGGTCACCAGGGACATGGGGTGCAATGGTGTCCTTTGGGATGTGGGATGCTGTGGGGTCATCAGGGACATGGGACACATTGGTGTCCTTTGGGATGTGGGATGCTGTGGGGTCACCAGGGCCATGGGACACAGGGGCGTCCTTTGGGATGGGGGATGCTGTGGGGTCACCAGTGACGTGGGACATAGGGGTGTCCTTTGGGATGTGGGATGCTGTGGGGTCACCAGGGACATGGGACACATTGGTGTCCTTTGAGATGCGGGATGCTGTGGGGTCATCAGGGACATGGGACACAGGGGTGTCCTTTGGGATGTGGGATGCTGTGGGGTCACCAGGGACATGGGGCACGATGGTGTCCTTTGGGATATGGGACACTGGTGTTCCATGGGGCATGGGATGTTGTGGTATTTCCAGGGACATTGTGATGTCCTTCAAGGACATGGGACACTGGTACTGGGATAGGTGCCATGGGATGGACATGGGACACTGGTGTTGGGATAGGTACCATGGGATGGACATGGGACTCTGGTACTGGGATAGGTGTCATGGGATGGACATGGGACACTGGTACTGGGATAGGTGCCATGGGATGGACATGGGACTCTGGTACTGGGATAGGTGTCATGGGATGGACATGGGACACTGGTATTGACTGGGACATGGGCCCTGGTGCCCCTTGGGGCCATGGGATGCTCCCAGTGCCACCTACCCTTGGTGCCCTTGTACTCAATGAGCTGCACGGAGCGACGCTTGCGTTGTGCAGGTTGGGGACACTTCACCTCTGGGGACAGAGGGGACACAGCTCAGGACCCCGTCCCCAACCCTGGACCTCCGTTGTCCCACCCCAAAGCTGTTGGTTCACGGCACCCCTCCTTTGGATACCACCCCCCCCCCCCCAAGGGGTCACCCCCAAGGTTGTCCCATCCCTACCCCCTCGCTGCGGTGTCGAGATCTTCACGTTGGTGACCAAGCTGAGACCAGCATCGGCGAAGACCCCCACGTTGTCCCTCCCGCTGCCCGGCGTGCAGCCGATGTCGCTCTTCTCCACCGTGTCCCAAACCTGTGGCCACCAGGGGACAACCCTGACCTCCAAAGCCCATCGTGGGGTGGGGGACGCACAATGGGGATGGCGACCTGGGCCCCCACCTTGGACTGGGTGAGTTTGTTCTTCTTGCTGAGGACGAAGACGCCCTTGTCCACGGCCACCAGGCCCACGTACGCGTTGTGGTCGCCCTCGATGCGGAGCCTCATGGGTGTCCCCGGTTCATGCACCCGGTTGTCAGCTTCCGTCGCTCCCTTCACCACCAGCTGCAGAGGACGTGGGGCTTGGGGAGAGTCATGGCCATGGGATGCCCCAAAACCCACTTGATGGCACCTCCGGGAGGTGCCCATGGGGGTAACTCCAAGGCAATGGGGTGGTGGAGTCCTCCAGGTGATGGTTGGAGATTGCACCCTGGAGGAGCTGGAGCATCAATGGGGCAACCAAAACCCACCATGAAGTGCTCACGTGGACCATCCAAGCCATCTCATTGATACCCAATTGCCCTCATGGACCACCCAATCCCTATCATGGACCACCCAAGCTTCTCAAGGACAACATAAGTCCCATCATGGACCATCCAAACCCATCATGGACCACCTAATCCTCATCATAGACCACCCAAGGCCCTCAAGGACCACCTAAGTCCCATCATGAACCATTCAACCCCTCAAGGACCACCCAATTCCCATCATGGACCACCCAAACCCCTCAAGGGCAACCCAGTCCTCCCCGTGGTTCATCCAACCCCTATCAAGGACCACCTAAACCCCATCCTGAACCACCCGAGCCCTTCAAGAACCACCTCAAGGCTCCTCCAAGTCCCAACCAAAGACCCCCGAGGGCATTGGGGACACTCACGGTGCCCATGCAAGTGTCCTTGACATCGACCCAGATGGAGTCGGCCACGATCTCGCCCGGCAGCACGTGGTAATAGGCCACGATGCGGAAGGACGGCAGGAGCTCAGAGGTCACCGGCAGGGACATGGTCACCAGGCTCTGGCCGGCCTCGTGCCGCTGGCGCCCCACGTGGACAATGTGGCCCTTGCTCATGATCTGTGGTGGCCAAGGGAAGGTTGGCTTGGTGGCTCTGGGACACTGGGGTTGGTGGCACCGGGACACTGGGGTTGGGTTGGTGGCTCCGGGACACTGGGGTTGGTGGCACCAGGACACTGGGGTTGGTGGCACTGAGACACTTGGGTTGGTGGCACTGGGACACCGGGGTTGGCTTGGTGGCTCCGGGACACTGGGGTTGGTGGCACCGGGACACTGGGGTTGGTGGCACCGGGACACTGGGTTTGGTGGCACCAGGACACTGGGGTTGGGTTGGTGGCACTGGGACACTTGGGTTGGTGGCACTGGGACACCGGGGTTGGGTTGGTAGCACTGGGACACTTGGGTTGGTGCACTGGGACACTGGGGCTCAGTTGATGGCACTGAGACACTTGGGTTGGTGGCACCGGGACACTGGGGTTGGGTTGGTGGCTCCGGGACACTGGGGTTGGTGGCACTGGGACACTTGGGTTGGTGGCACTGGGACACTGGGGTTCAGTTGGTGGCACTGGGACACTTGGGTTGGGGCACTGGGACACTGGGGTTGGGTTGGTGGCTTGGTGGCACCGGGACACTGGGGCTGGTGGCACCAGGACACTGGGGTTGGGTCGGTGGCCCTGGGACACTGGGGTTGGGTTGGTGGCACTGGGACACTTGGGTTGGTGGCACTGGGACACCGGGGTTGGGTTGGTAGCACTGGGACACTTGGGTTGGTGGCACTGGGACACTGGGGCTCAGTTGATGGCACTGGGACACTTGGGTTGGTGGCTGGGACCGGGACACTTGGGTTGGTTGGGTTGGTGGCTCCGGGACACTGGGGTTGGTGGCACTGGGACACTTGGGTTGGTGGCACTGGGACACCGGGGTTGGCTTGGTGGCTCTGGGACACTGGGGTTGGTGGCACCGGGACACTGGGGTTGGGTTGGTGGCTCCGGGACACAGGGGTTGGTGGCACCAGGACACTGGGGTTGGGTCGGTGGCCCTGGGACACTGGGGTTGGGTTGGTGGCACTGGGACACTTGGGTTGGTGGCACTGGGACACCGGGGTTGGGTTGGTAGCACTGGGACACTTGGGTTGGTGGCACTGGGACACTGGGGCTCAGTTGATGGCACTGGGACACTTGGGTTGGTGGCACTGGGACACTTGGGTTGGTGGCACCAGGACACTGGGGTTGGTGGCACCAGGACACTTGGGTTGGTGGCACCAGGACACTGGGGTTAGGTTGGTGGCACTGGGACACTTGGGTTGGTGGCACTGGGACACTGGGGTTGGTGGCACCAGGACACTTGGGTCGGTGGCGCTGGCACCCCGGTGTTGTGTCGGTGGCCGTTGCTCACCAAGTAGGTGAAGTAGGGCACGGAGTCCCGGACGTTGTTGTTGTTGGTCTTGAGGTGGAAGTTGACGGCCAGGTTCTCCCCGAGCTGCAGCTCCGTGGCCCCCACGGCCAAGTGCAGGAAGTTCCCGGAGGCTCCTTGGCTCCGGTAGGCTTCGGCCACCATCTGCCGCGAGGCCTGGCGGGGCCCAGGGAGCTCCGGCTCCGCCGTCCGCACCTGCAGGGACATGGAGAGGGGTGGCCCTGGAAGGAGATCCCAGCATGGATGTGGTGGCACCGAGCTGGAGGGGAGGGATGGGATCCAGAGGGATCTGGAGAGGTGGGAACCTCATGGAGATCAATGGGGCCAAGGGCAAGGTCCTTGCCCATGGGTTGGGATGATCCCAAGGGAGGCACGGACTGGATGGAGGAGCCTGAGAAGGACTTGGGGGTGTTCAAGGTGCTCAACAGTACCCAGCCAACCATAGAGTGGGTGAAGGTCCAAGGAGGGGATCCTGCCCCTCTGCTCTGCTTGGTGAGACCCCACTTGGGTGCTGCGCCCAGCTCTGGTGTCCTCAACATAAGGAGGACACGGAGGGACCTTCCTCAGGGATGGGACAAGGGGTGATGGGTCCAAGTTGCACCAGCTGGAAGAAGGATGAAGGATGCTGGGACATTGGGATGAGTTGAATGGAGGTTTGGATGCTCCATCCCCAGCAGTGTTCAACCAGACTGACCCTGGCTGCAGCCCACTATGGGCATCTTTGCCGATCTCCATGACAATGGACATCCCTTGACCCTCAACGTCTTGGTCAACTCAATGGTGTTGGCCACCATTGTCCCCCTGACAGCAGCCACCGTGCTCCTTGGTCAATGGTGGCCATGGTGGTCCACCTCCATGGATGTCCTGGTCCCCTTCCTGTTACCCCGGCTCTTAGTCAGTGGTGACCACGGTCCTTGGTCACCTTGGACATCTCATCCACGCCAGCACCATCTCCCTCCATGCACCACTTCCAAGGGCACCCTGATTCCTGTCCCCACTCACAGTGATGGGGACGGTGTCCTTGTTGGTCGGCATGTTGAGGACCAGCTTGGCCGTGCCATCGCGCTGGGTGGACACCACACCTTGGAAGCCATCAGCCTTGACGGTGACACGGGCAGCTGGGGACGCGTCCGGGTTGGTGACGTAGACCTGCAGGAGGACACAGGGACATCACCAGGAGGGACCCGTCACCGGGGGCCAGCAGGGTGACACGGGGACAGTGACACCGTGATGTAATTGGGAACAGGCCCTGGTCCCCCACTGTGGTGGGGCCGTGGTGGGGCCATTGCGGGGCATGGTCCTGATGAGGGGGACCCTGGTACCATGGGGGTCCTGGACCAATGCCACCGCTGTCCCCATCCCAATGCTGGGGACCCTGGTACCATGGGGGTCCTGGACCAATGCCACCACTGTCCCCATCCCAGTGTTGGGGACCCTGGTACCATGGGGCTACTGGACCAATGCCACCGCTGTCCCCAGATGCTGTTACCGTCAGGTCAAAGGGCATCCCTGGCTTGAAGTACTTTGGGGTGCGGGTGAAGTGGATGGTGTAGGGGGACGTCACGATGCGGATTCCACTGCGCTGGGCCTCCACCATGTCACTGCCTGCAGGACCATGGGAAGGGACCGTCCCCATTGTCCCCATCCCCACCTCTCCCCTTCTCCACATCTCCCCATCCCCACATCTCCCATCCTCACCATCCCTATCCCCACATCTCCCATCCTCAGTCCCCATCCCCACCTCTCCCCACCCTCACCATCCCCATCCCGTCTCCCATCCTCAGTCCCCACATCTCCCCATCCTCCCCATCCCCATCCCCACATCTCCCATCCTCACCATCCTCATCCCCACATCTCCCATCCTCACCATCCCCATCCCCACATCTCCCCATCCTCCCCATCCCCATCCCCACATCTCCCATCCTCACCATCCTCATCTCCACATCTCCCATCCTCACCATCCCCATCCCCATACCTCCCATCCTCACCATCCCCATCCCCACATCTCCCCATGCTCACCATCCCCATCCCCACATCTCCCATCCTCACCATCCCCATCCCCACATCTCCCATCCTCACCATCCCCATCCCCATCCCATCCTCACCATCCCCATCCCCCATCCCCACCATCCCCATCCCCACATCTCCCATCCTCACCATCCCCATCCCCACATCTCCCATCCTCACCATCCCCATCCCCACATCTCCCATCCTCACCATCCTCATCCCCACATCTCCCATCCTCACCATCCCCATCCCATCTCCCATCCTCAGTCCCCATCCCCACATCTCTCCATCCTCACCATCCCCATCCCCACATCTCCCCATCCTCACCATCCCCATCCCCACATCTCTCCATCCTCACCATCCCCATCCCCACGTCTCCCATCCTCACCATCCCCATCCCCACATCTCCCATCCTCACCATCCCATCCCATCTCCCCACCCTCAGTCCCCACATCTCCCCATCCTCACTGCCCCCATCCCCTGCCCCGTCCCCTCTGTCCCCACCAGCCCCTCTCTGCAGACCTGACTCTGTGAGCACGGTGACGGACACGTAGAGGGAATGTCCCACCAGCTCCGCAGGGTTGGGGAACCTCTCCCGCAGGGTGGCCATGGACAACACGGCTTCTCCATCCCCATCCATGACCTGCAGCATGGAGATGGTGGCACAGGGACAACCATGGGGATGGGGATGGGGATGGGGACGGGGATGGAGAAGACGGAGTCCAGCAGGGCTCTGGAGCAGGGACAAGGGGACAGGGACAAGGATGGGGTCACCTGGACGCGGCGCAGGGATTGGGGGATGCTCTTCTTCTCGTCGTCCACCATGACACCAAAGAGGACAAAGGCTGAGCCCTGCACGCGCTTCCCATAGAGGTACCTATGGACAAGCCACCACTGTCACCATCAACCCCTGCCCCCATAACATCCGCCTTGTGCCCCATGTGCCACCCTGTCACCCATTGCCCCATGTCTTCATACAGCTGTGTTCTCCTGCCAAATCCATCACCATCACCCTGTGTCCCCATCATCCCATGTCCTCCATCACCCTCTGCCCCCATCATCCCATGTTCTCCATCACCATCATCCTGTGTCCCCATCAACTCATGTCCTCCATCACCATCACCCTGTGTCCCCATCAACTCATGTCCTCCATCACCATCACCCTGTGTCCCCATCAGCCCATGTCCTCCATCACCCTCTGTCCCTATCAGCCCATGTCCTCCATCACCACCACCCTCTGTCCCCATCAACCCATGTCCTCCGTCACCCTCTGTCCCCATCATCCCATGTCCTCCATCACCCTCTGTCCCCATCATCCCATGTCCTCCATCACCCTCTATACCCATCAACCCATGTCCTCCATCACCACCACCCTCTGTCCCCATCATCCCATGCCCTCCATCACCCTCTATACCCATCAACCCATGTCCTCCATCACCACCACCCTCTGTCCCCATCATCCCATGTCCTCCATCACCCTGTGTCCCCATCATCCCATGTCCTCCATCACCATCACCCTGTGTCCCCATCATCCCATGTCCTCCATCACCACCACCCTCTGTCCCCATCATCCCATGCCCTCCATCACCCTCTATACCCATCAACCCATGTCCTCCATCACCACCACCCTCTGTCCCCATCATCCCATGTCCTCCATCACCCTGTGTCCCCATCATCCCATGTCCTCCATCACCATCACCCTGTGTCCCCATCATCCCATGTCCTCCATCACCACCACCCTCTGTCCCCATCATCCCATGTCCTCCATCACCACCACCCTCTGTCCCCATCATCCCATGTCCTCCATCACCATCACCCTGTGTCCCCATCATCCCATGTCCTCCATCACCACCACCCTCTGTCCCCATCATCCCATGTCCTCCATCACCAACACCCTCTGTCCCCATCATCCCATGTCCTCCATCACCATCACCCTGTGTCCCCATCATCCCATGTCCTCCATCACCCTGTGTCCCCATCATCCCATGTCCTCCATCACCACCACCCTCTGTCCCCATCATCCCATGTCCTCCATCACCCTCTGTCCCCATCATCCCATGTCCTCCATCACCACCACCCTGTGTCCCCATCATCCCATGTCCTCCATCACCACCACCCTGTGCCCCCATCATCCCATGTCCTCCATCACCCTCTGTCCCCATCATCCCATGTCCTCCATCACCACCACCCTGTGTCCCCATCAACCCATGTCCTCCATCACCACCACCCTCTGTCCCCATCATCCCATGTCCTCCATCACCCTCTGTCCCCATCAACCCATGTCCTCCGTCACCACCACCCTGTGTCCCCATCATCCCATGTCCTCCATCACCACCATCATCCTGTGCCCCCATCATCCCATGTCCTCCATCACCACCACCCTCTGTCCCCATCATCCCATGTCCTCCATCACCCTCTGTCCCCATCATCCCATGTCCTCCGTCACCACCACCCTGTGTCCCCATCATCCCATGTCCTCCATCACCACCACCCTGTGTCCCCATCAACCCATGTCCTCCATCACCACCACCCTCTGTCCCCATCATCCCATGTCCTCCATCACCCTCTGTCCCCATCAACCCATGTCCTCCGTCACCACCACCCTGTGTCCCCATCATCCCATGTCCTCCATCACCACCACCCTGTGCCCCCATCATCCCATGTCCTCCATCACCACCACCCTGTGTCCCCATCAACCCATGTCCTCCACCACCCTCTGTCCCCATCATCCCATGCCCTCCACCACCCTCTGTCCCCATCAACCCATGTCCTCCATCACCACCACCCTCTGTCCCCACCACCTTATTTCCCCACATCCCCATCACCTCAAACCTGTCACCTTTGGCCCATCCTTGGGGACTTTGTCACCCCATGGTGACCCCATCACCCATGAGTGGTTCTGACCCCTAAACTGAGCAGATTTGGGGTCTCCATCCCACCTGGCTGTGATGGACACGCGGAAGTCCTCCTTCTGGTCAATGTAGAGGAACCTCTTCTCTGGCTCCAGCACCACCTCGAAGCTCGGCAGCACTATGGGGGGGACGGGACACCCAATGCACCAGCGATGCAGAAGAAGGGACCCCCCACCCCCCTTGAGGACCCCTTACCGTACTCCTTGACCTCAAACTGGCTGCTGAAGACCTGCTCTGGGGAGTCTTCGAATTTGGCCATTATTGTCCATGTCCCCAAGCTGCAAGAGGGGGACAGGGTTGAGGGGACAAGCCCATGGCCATGGATGTCCCCGGGTCACCCTTGGAGGTGGCACCGACCTGACCACCTCCGGGAGGTTGTGGTTGAGGGAGAAGATGCCGGTCTTCATGGGCGAGGACACGGGCACTTGCTTGATGATGATGTTGTCGGGGGTCTGAAGGACATGGGGAGGGTGGCATCAGTGTCCCCATGTCCCTGTGGCCCCGTCCCGTGTCCCTGTGACCCACCTTGACCTCCACGATCACCGTCTTGGACACTGGTTGCATGAGGTGGTCCAGAGCGAAGAGGCGACAGAGCACTGGGAGGGGACGCGGGGGGACAGGGGTGGTGTGAGGACATCCAGAAACGGGGCATGAACCATGGCAAGGGGGCAACAGCACCCCAGGGTGCCACCAGGACCCCAAGGGGTGCCATGGAGGGGATCCAACAGCCCAAGGTCACACCAACACCCCATGGACCCCATAGAGGGAACCCAACACCCCAAGATGCCACCAAGACCTCAAGATGCCACCAAGACCCCAAGAAGTGCCATGGAAGGAACCCAACACCCCAAGGTGCCACCAACACCCCAATGTGCTATGGAGGTGACCCAGCACCCTAAGGTCACACCAGCACCCCATGGCCCCCATGGAAGGAGCCCAACACCCCAAGATGTCACCAGCACCCCAATGTGCCATGGAGGGGACCCAACACCCCAAGGTGCCATCAAGACCCCAAGAGATGCCATAGAGGGAACCCAACACCCCAAGATGCCACCAACACCCCAATGTGCTATGGAGGTGACCCAACACCCCAAGGTCACACCAGCACCCCATGGACCCATGGAAGGAACCCAACACCCCAAGATGCCACCAAAGCCTCAATGTGCTATGGAGGTGACCCAACACCCCAAGGTCACACCAGCACCCCATGGACCCATGGAGGGGACCCAACACCCCAAGATGCCACCAAGACCCAAAGAGGTGCCATGGAAAGAGCCCAACACCCCGAGATGCCACCAAGACCTGAAGAGGTACAATGGAGGGGCCTGACACCTCAAGATGCCACCAGTACCCCAATGTGCCATGGAGGGGACCCAACACCCCAAGGTGCCCCCAAGACCCCAAGAGGTGCCATGGAGGGGACCCAACACCCCAAAATGCCACCAACCCCCCAGTGTGCTATGATGGGAACCAAGCACCCCAAGGTCACAATAGCACCCTACAGAGAGAACCCAACACCCTAAGATGATACCAAGACCCCAAGATGCCACCAAGACCCAAAGAGGTGCCATGGAAGGAACCCAACTCCCCAAGATGCCCCCAAGACCCCAAGAGGTGCCATGGAAGGAACCCAACACCCCAAGACGCCCCCAAGTCCCCAAGGGTTTCCATGGAAGGAACCCAACACCCCAAGACACCACCAACACCCCAGGTGCCACCAACACCCCAAGACCCCAAGGTGCCATGGAAGGAACCCAACACCCCAAGACGCCCCCAAGACCCCAAGAGGTGCCATGGAAGGAACCCAACAGCCCAAGACGCCCCCAAGACCCCAAGAGATGCCATGGAAGGAACCCAACACCCCAAGATGCCACTAACACCCCAATGTGCTATGATGGGAACCAAGCACCCCAAGGTCACAATAGCACCCCAGAGAGAGAACCCAACACCCTAAGATGCTACCAAGACCCCAAGATGCCACCAAGACCCAAAGAGGTGCCATGGAAGGAACCCAACACCCCAAGACGCCCCCAAGACCCCAAGGGTTGCCATGGAAGGAACCCAACACGACACCACCAACTCCCCAAGATGCCCCCAAGACCCCAAGGGTTGCCATGGAAGGAACCCAACACCCCAAGATGACCCCAAGACCCCAAGAGGTGCCATGGAAGGAACCCAACACCCCAAGACGCCCCCAAGACCCCAAGAGGTGCCATGGAGGGAACCCAACACCCCAAGACCCCAAGAGGTGCCATGGAAGGAACCCAACACCCCAAGACGCCCCCAAGACCCCAAGAGGTGCCATGGAAGGAACCCAAGACCCCAAGACCCCAAGAGGTGCCATGGAAGGAACCCAACACCCCAAGGTGCCACCAACACCCCAATGTGCTATGTTGGGAACCAAGCACCCCAAGGTCACAATAGCACCCCAGAGAGAGAACCCAACACCCTAAGATGCTACCAAGACCCCAAGATGCCACCAAGACCCAAAGAAATGCCATGGAAGGAACCCAACATCCCAAGATGCCCCCAAGACCCCAAGAGGTGCCATGGAAGGAACCCAAGACCCCAAGACCCCAAGAGGTGCCATGGAAGGAACCCAACACCCCAAGACCCCAAGAGGTGCCATGGAAGGAACCCAACACCCCAAGACGCCCCCAAGACCCCAAGAGGTGCCATGGAAGGAACCCAAGACCCCAAGACCCCAAGAGGTGCCATGGAGGGAACCCAACACCCTAAGACACCACTAACACCCCAAGAGGTGCCATGGAAGGAACCCAACACCCCAAGACGCCCCCAAGACCCCAAGGAGCCACCGGCACCCAAGAGGCCGCGGCGATGCCGAGCCCCCCAGGGGCAGGACCCACCGGTGGAGCCCGGGGTGTAGATGGGCTTGTCGGTCTGCACGAAGATGTGCCCGCTCTGCAGTGCCACCACCAGCACCTTCTCCAGGGTGACCTGGGCCACCCGCGCCGTCACCGACACGAACTGCTTCTCGGTGGACTGGGGCAGGGCCTTGGCCGACACCTGGGGGGACATCGGGGGGCGCCGTGGGGCAAGGGCACCGAGGCACAGGGAAGGGGGCTGAGGATGCCAAGGCCTTCATCGAGACCAAGGTCTTCATCATCAGAGAGATAGAGGTGACCCTCCCCAAGTGTCACCATCCCATGGTGACCGTCACCAAGGCCTTCACAGCCCCTCTCCCATAGGGCCAACCATCCCCAAAGGCCTCATATAACCTGCCCCATATAACCCCATGGAGATTATCCGCTGTCTCGTATAGGGTTGAGCTTGGAGTACGTCATCATAGGTGACCATCCCAAGTGTGACCATCCCATGGTGACCATCACCAAGGACCTCGCTGTCCCTGTTCCATAGGGCCAACCATCCCCAAAGGCCTCATATAACCTGCCCTATATAACCCTATGGAGATTCTCCGCTGTCTCGTATAGGGTTGAGCTTGGGGCAGGTCATCTAGAAGTCTTCATCAAGACCAAGGCCTTCATCATCAGAGATCTAGAGGTGACCACCCCAAGTGTCACCATCCCTTGGTCATCAAGCCCCTCATGGTTCCTTTCCCATAGGGCCAACCATTCCCAGAGACCCCATGGTGACCACCCTGCGCTATATAACCCCATGGAGATTCTCCACTATCTCATATAAGGTTGTGCTTGGGGCTGGTCATCTAGAGATGACCATCACCAAGTCCCTCACAGCCCCTCTCCCATAGGACCAACAATCCCCAAAGACCCCATGGTGACCACCCTGCCCTACATCACCCCATGGAGATTCTCCGCTGTCTTGTATAGGGTTGAGCTTGGGCCAGGTCATCTAGAGGTGACCATCATGAGGGACCTCGTGGATCCTGTCCCATAGGGCCAACCATCCCCAAAGACCCCATGGTGACCACCCCGCCCTATATAACCCCATGGAGATTCTCCGCTGTCTCGTATAGGGTTGAGCTTGGGCCAGGTCATCTAGAGGTGACCATCATGAGGGACCTCGTGGATCCTGTCCCATAGGGCCAACCATCCCCAAAGACCCCATGGTGACCACCCCGCCCTATATAACCCCATGGAGATTCTCCGCTGTCTCGTATAGGGTTGAGCTTGGGCCAGGTCATCTAGAGGTGACCATCATGAGGGACCTCGTGGATCCTGTCCCATAGGGCCAACCATCCCCAAAGACCCCATGGTGACCACCCCGCCCTATATAACCCCATGGAGATTCTCCGCTGTCTCGTATAGGGTTGAGCTCGGGGCTGGAAGAGCAGCAGTGCCCCAGGGGGTTGCTGACCCACCTTGATGGTGGTGTTGGCCATCATGCCCCCATTGGGACTCAGCTTCGCCCGGGTCTGATGGAGCACGTGGCGCTTGTGGGGGAAGTCCTGCACCAGGACGGTGGCCTCAATCTCAGAGGACAGGCCCGGGGCCTCCAGCACCACTCGCTCCTCCACCTCCAGCCTCAGCACCGCCGGCGTCACCATCATCACCCTGGGGGGCACCCGGCACCACCGGGGGGGGTCACAGCGCCCCATAGAGCCCTGGGCACCCAATTGCACCCAGGGAACCCCAATCTGACCCCATAGCACCAGGAGCACCCAATCCGTACCCATAAAGCCCTCAGGACCTAATGGCACCCAGGGAACCCCAATCTGACCCCATAGCACCAGGAGCACCCAATCTGTACCCATAAAGCCCTCAGGACCTAATGGCACCCAGGGAACCCCAATCTGACCCCATAGCACCAGGAGCACCCAATCTGTACCCATAAAGCCCTCAGGACCCAATGGCACCCCAGGGACCCCCAATCTGACCCCGTAGAGCCCTGGGCACCCAATGGCACCCAGGGAACCCCAATCTGACCCCATAGCACCAGGAGCACCCAATCTGTACCCATAGAGCCCTCAGGACCCCACAGCACCCAGAGCCCCACCCAGGGACCCCCAATCTGTACCCATAGAGCCCTGGGCACCCAATGGCAACCCCAGGGACCCCCAGTCTGACCCCATAGAGCCCTGGGCACCCAATGGCACACAGGGACCCCCAGTCTGACCCCATAGAGCTCTGGGCACCCAATGGCACCCAGGGAAACCCAATCTGACCCCATAGCAGCCAGGGACCCCCAATCTGACCCCATAGAGCCCTCAGGACCCAAAGAAACCCCAGGGACCCCCAATCTGTCCTCATAGAGCCCTGGGGACCTCACAGCACCCAGAGAACCACCCAGGGACCCCCAGTCTGTACCCATAGAGCCCTGGGCGCCCAATGGCACCCCAGGGACCCCCAATCTGACCCCATAGAGCCCTGGGCACCCAATGGCACCCAGGGAACCCCAATCTGACCCCATAGCACCAGGAGCACCCAATCTGTACCCATAGAGCCCTCAGGACCCAAAGAAACCCCAGGGACCCCCAATCTGTCCTCATAGAGCCCTGGGGACCTCACAGCACCCAGAGAACCACCCAGGGACCCCCAGTCTGTACCCATAGAGCCCTGGGCACCCAATGGCAACCACAGGGACCCCCCATCTGACCCCATAGAGCCCTGGGCACCCAATGGCACCCCAGGGACCCCCAATCTGACCCCATAGAGCCCTGGGCAGCCAATGGCACCCCAGGGACCCCCAATCTGACCCCATAGAGCTCTGGGGACCCAATGGCACCCAGGGACCCCCTGTCTGACTCCATAGAGCCCTGGGCACCCAATGGCACCTCAGGGACCCCCAATCTGACCCCATAGAGCCCTGGGAACCCAATGGCAACCCCAGGGACCCCCCATCTGACTCCATAGAGCCCTCAGGAGCCAATGGCACCCAGGGACCCCCAATCTGACCCCATAGAGCCCTCAGGACCCTAGGGCACCCAGGGACCCCCAGTCTGACCCCATAGAGCCCTGGGCACCCAATGGCACCTCAGGGACCCCCAATCTGACCCCATAGAGCCCTGTGGACCCCACAGCACCCAGAGCCCCCCCAGTCTGACCCCATAGCCCCCTGGGGACCCAATGGCACCCAAAGCCCCCAGTCTATCCCTACAGGACCCAGGGACCCCACAGCACCCAGAGCCCCCCAGTCTGTCCCCATAACACCCTTGGGACCCAATGGAATCCCAGGGACCCCCAGTCTGACTCCATAGCACCCCTAGACCCCCATAGCACCCAGAGTCCCCTGGTCTGACCCCATAGCACCCAGAGCCCCCCATAGATCCCACATCACCCAGAGCCCCCCGGTCTGAACCCATAGCACCCTGGGGACCCAATGGCACCCAGAGCTCCCCCCCAGTCTTGCCCCAGAGCATCCTGGGGACCCCACAGCACCCAGAGCCCCCCATAGATCCCACATAACCCAGAGCCCCCTGGTCTGACCCCATAGCACCCAGAGCCCCCTGGTCTGACCCCATAGCACCCTAGGGACCCAATGGCACCCAGAGCCCGCCCCCCAATCTTGCCCCAGAGCATCCTGGGGACCCCACAGCACCCAGAGCCCCCCATAGCACCCAGGGGACCCAATGGCACCCAGGGACCCCCAATCTGTCCCCACAGCACCCTGAGCCTGGGCACACGAATAATCCTGGGGGTGTCCCATGGGGGGGGGGGGAACATAACTCACCCCCCAATCTGCCCCATAGGACTAAAGCAACCCCAACCCCCCCATTGCCCCCCATTGCCCCCCCATTGCACCCCATTGCCCCCCATTGCCCTCTAGCACCCCTTCCCCCCCGGAAAGGGGGCTCCCATCTATGGGAGGGGGGAACCTGGTCAGGGGGGTCCCAGTAGGTTGGGGGTCTCTGGATGGGGGGGTCCCAATGGGAGGGGGGGGGTCCCAGTTCTGGGGTCAATGGGGATATGGGGGGGGTTAATGTGGGGTGGGCCCCATGAGCATATGGGGGGGACTCTGGGGGTGTCCCATGGGGGGGTCCCAGAAGAGGGGCTCCAATGGGGGGGTCCATAGGGGGGTCCCATTGGGGGTCCCAGAAGAGGGGTTCCAATGGGGGCGTCCAAGGGGGGGTCCATAGGGGGGCCCAGGGGTTCCAATGGGGGGTACATAGGGGGGTCCCATTAGGGGGCCCAAAAGAGGGGTTCCAATGTGGGGGTTCCATAGGGGGGTCCCAATGAGGGGCCCAGAAGAGGGGTTCCAATGGGGGGGTTCCATGGGGTGTCCCATTGGGGGTCCATAGGGGGGGTCCCAGAAGAGAGGTTCCAATGGGGGGCCCATAGGGGGGTCCCATTGGGGAGCCCGGGAGAGGGGTTCCAATTGGGGGTCCCATAAGAGAGGTTCCAAAGGGGGGTCCATAGGGGGGTCCTATTGGGGGTCCCAGAAGAGGGGTTCCAATGGGGGATCTGTAGGGGGGTCCAATTGGGGGGCCCAGAAGAGGGTTCCAATGGGGGGGGGGGTTCCAAAGGGGGCCCATAGGGGGGTCCCATTGGGGAGCCCGGGAGAGGGGTTCCAATGGGGGGTCCCATAAGAGAGGTTCCAAAGGGGGGTCCATAGGGGGGTCCTGTTGGGGGTCCCAGAAGAGGGGTTCCAATGGGGGATCTGTAGGGGGGTCCAATTGGGGGGCCCAGAAGAGGGGTTCCAATGGGGGGGTCCCATAAGAGAGGTTCCAAAGGGGGGTCCATAGGGGGGTCCTATTGGGGGTCCCAGAAGAGGGGTTCCAATGGGGGATCTGTAGGGGGGTCCAATTGGGGGTCCCAGAAGAGGGGTTCCAATGGGGGATCTGTAGGGGGGTCCAATTGGGAGGCCCAGAAGAGGGTTCCAATGGGGGGGTTCCATAGGGGGGTCCCATTGGGGGTCCCAGAAAATGGGTTCCAATGGGGGGCCCATAGGGGGGTCCCACTGGGGAGCCCGGGAGAGGGGTTCCAAAGGGGGGTCCATGGGGGGGTTCCATAGGGGGGTCCTATTGGGGGTCCCTGGGGTTCCAATGGGGGGTCCCATAAGAGGGGTTCCAATGGGGGGTCCATAGGGGGGTCCTATTGGGGGTCCAAAAAGAGGGGTTCCAATGGGGGGTCCATGGGGGGTCCATAGGGGGGTCCTATTGGGGGTCCCAGAAGAGGGGCTCCAATGGGGGGGTTCCATAGGGGGTTCCCATTGGGGGTCCCATAAGAGGGGTTCCAAAGGGGATGTCCCATGGGGGGGGGTCCCCATCACTCACATCTGGGCCTGGCTGGAGGTCACGCACAGCAGCAGCAGCAGCAGCCCCATAGGCAGCACCGGGTGCCCCATGGCTGCAGGGGAGGGCAGTGGTGGGGCCGGGGGGGTCCTTTTATAGCAGCACCCATAGGTTAATGGGTAACCAGCACCCATGGGGCCACCCAACACCGGGGGGGGGTGGGGGGATGGAACCGGGTCTATGGGTGCAACCGGACACCCATGGGGCCACCAAGGGGGGGGGGGGGCGATGTTCTCTGTGCCCCCCCCCCCGAAATGGATCAGTTGGGGGGGGGAGGGGGAGTCGGGACCTACCAATGGGGGTCCCGTGGGTGGGGGGTGGGGTGGCCCCCGGGGGGGGGGGGGGGGGGGGGAGGGGCTTCCCGGGTGCTTCCTCATTTCGGGGAAGGAGCTGGCGAGGGGCCACGGGGTTGCGACATCGGGGGAGGGACAATGGGGGGGGTGATGGGGCAGCAGGGGACACATTGGGGGCAATGGGGGTAATGGGGCAATGAGAGCAAGGGGGTAATGGGGGTAATGGAAGCAATGAGGGCAATGGGGGGCAATGGGTGCAATGGGGGGCAATGGGGCTAATGGAGGGCAATGGGGGTAATGGGGGCAATGGGGCAATGGGGGCAATAGGGCAATGGGGGTAATGGGGGCAATGAGAGCAATGTGACAATGGGGGGCAATGGGAGTAATGGGGACAATGAGGGCAATGGGGGCTATGGGGGCAATGGGAGGCAATGGGGTAATGGAGGACAATGGGGTAATGGGGGCAATGGGGCAATGTGGGCAATAGGGCAATGGGGGCAATGGGGGGCAATGGGGGTAATGGGGACAATGAGGGCAATGAGGCAATGGGAGTAATGGGGCAATGAATACAATGGGGTAATGGGGCAATGAGGGTAATGGGGGGCAATGGGGGGCAATGGGGGTAATGGGGGCAATGGGGGTAATGGGGGTAATGGGGGCAATGGGGGTAATGGGTGCAATAGGAGCAATGGCAGTCAATGAGGCTAAAGGGGTAATGGGGGGCAATGGGACAATGGGGGGCAATAGGGGACAATGGGGGGAAGGAAGTATCTGGGGGTCCCCCCTGCACCAGGACCCTGGGCAAGACCTGGATATGGGGGTGTCCCCCCAACAGGTCTCAGGTGCCTCCACCCCTCATGGACCCAGATGCTGGTCCCATGGCTCCCCTTGGGCCCCTCATGGACCCAGATGCTGGTCCCATGGCTCCCCTTGGGCCCCTCATGGACCCAGATGCTGGTCCCATGGCTCCCATTGGGCCCCTCATGGACCCAGATGCTGGTCCCATGGCTCCCATTGGGTGACCATGCCCAGACCCCTGTTCCCCCCCATGAGTCCCACCCCCCAGGTCCCCCCCATTGGTGCCCCATTCCCACCACCACCCCCCATGACCACAGGGGCCCCTCTGTGGCCTCCAGCTCCTCCCCGGCAGCAGGAGCAGGAAGGACCCAGCATCCGGGTTCCCATTGGCCCCCACGGCGCCGTGGGGCGCAGGCGCAGCACCCGCAGCTTCCGCAGGCCCCACCCGGGCCCCACAGCGCTGCCGCCTGCACTTGGGGCGGAGGGGGTGTCCTGGGGCCCACCATCGGGACAAGAACTTCTCCAGGAGGTGGGAAGGAGCCAACGGTGGTGGTGATCCCATCGCCATCAGCTCCTGGGGGTTTCTGGAGGGGAAGGACCCCCCCTTGCTGTAGGAGCCTCCTGAGGACTCATCTCCATCACTAGAAGTGGTCCCACCAGGATCCCATCTCCATCAGCTCCTCCATAGACGTGGTCCCACCAGGATCCCATCTCCATCAGCTCCTCCACAGACGTGGTCCCATCCGGATCCCATCTCCATCAGCTCCTCCATAGACGTGGTCCCATCCGGATCCCATCTCCATCGGCTCCTCCACAGACGTGGTCCCATCCGGATCCCATCTCCATCGGCTCCTCCACAGACGTGGTCCCATCCGGATCCCATCTCCATCGGCTCCTCCACAGACGTGGTCCCATCCGGATCCCATCTCCATCAGCTCCTCCACAGACGTGGTCCCATCCGGATCCCATCTCCATCAGCTCCTCCACAGACGTGGTCCCATCTGGATCCCATCTCCATCGGCTCCTCCATAGACATGGTCCCATCAGGATCTCATCTGCATTGATGTCACCCAACCAGGACCCATCTCCATTGACACCCTACAGGACCCATCTCCATTGACACCCAACCAGGACCCATCTCCATTGACACCCTACAGGACCCATCTCTATTGACACCCTACAGGACCCATCTCCATTGACACCCAACCAGGACCCATCTCCATTGACACCCTACAGGATCCATCTCCATTGACACCCAACCAGGACCCATCTCCATTGACACCCCACCAGGACCCATCTCCTTTGACACCCAACCAGGACCCATCTCCATTGACACCCTACAGGACCCATCTCCACTGACACCCTACAGGACTCCATCTCCCACCCTACAGGACCCATCTCCACTGACACCAACAGGACCCATCTCCACTGACACCCAACAAGACCCACCACTGACACCCAATCAAGACCCATCTCCACTGACACCCAATCAGGACCCATCACTTCTCCATCCAATGGAGACCTGGCGTCAATGTGCCCAGTGGCTGGTGGCCGCGCGGGTGCTGCCGGGGGGGCACCGGGCCAGCAGCGCTGTGGGGCAGGTCTGGGACCTGGCCCAGGCCCTGAGGGATGGGGTCTTGCTCTGTCACCTCCTCAACGCCCTCCTGCCCCAGGCCGTGCCCCCCCGCGACATCTGCCCCCGGCCCCAGATGTCCCAGGTGAGACCAAAGGGGGGGAATTGCCCCTGGGGGGGAGTTGTGGGGTATTTGGGGGGGGGGAATTGCACCAGGATGGGGTATGGGGTGGTGGTGACACTGGTGTGTATGAGGGTGATGGCAATGGGGTGATAGGGATGAGGAGATGGAGGATGATGGTGATGGTGATGGAGGTGATGCTGGAGTCAATGGGGATGATGATGATGGTGACAACGGGGGTGATAGTGGATGAAGATTACGATGATGATGGTGATGATGGTGGGTAGATAACATGAGGTAATGGTAGTGGTACCAGTGGATGTTGAAGGACAGGGGGTGATGATGATGGTGATGATGAGGGTGACAATGGGGATGACGGTGGATGAAGATGATGTTGATGGTGATGATGGTGGTGATGTTGATGTTGTTGGTGATGATGAGGGTGACAATGGGGATGATGGTGGATGAAGATGATGATGATGATGATGATGATGATGATGGTGGGTAGATAACATGAGGTAATGGTAGTGGTACCAGTGGATGTTGCTGTTGAAGGACAGGGGGTGATGATGATGGTGATGATGAGGGTGACAATGGGGATTACGGTGGATGGAGATGATGATGATGATGGTGGGTAGATAACATGAGGTAATGGTAGTGGTACCAGTGGATGTTGCTGTTGAAGGACAGGGGGTGATGATGATGGTGATGATGAGGGTGACAATGGGGATGATGGTGGATGAAGATGATGTTGATGATGGTGGGTAGAGAACATGGGGTAATGGTAGTGGTACCAGTGGATGTTGCTGTTGAAGGACAGGGGGTGATGATGATGGTGATGATGAGGGTGACAATGGGGATGATGGTGGATGAAGATGATGATGATGATGGTGGGTAGAGAACATGGGGTAATGATAGTGGTACCAGTGGATGCTGCTGTTGACAGTGGAGGTGGTGATGACGATGATGGGGTGATGATGATGAGGTGATGATGGTGACAACGGGCTTGATGGTGATGATGATGGGTGGAGAACATGGGGATAATGGTGATGGAACCAGTGGCCAATGCTGTTGACAGTGGGGATGATGATGATGGTGAGCGGGATGATGATGGGTGATGATGAAGAAGGTGATGCTGGTGCCAATGGGGATGACGGTGACGGTGGCAATAAGGGTGATGGTGATGACTATGGAAGGAGAACATGGGGATGATGGGGATGATGATGATGATTGGGATGAGGAGATGGTGATGATGGTGGAGGTGACGCTGGTGCCGATGGTGCTGATGGTGACCATGATGATGATGGTGACCATGGAGTTGATGGCGATGATGACAAGGATGATGGTGGTGATGGTGGCAATGGGGGTGATGATGATGGAGGTGGTGATAATGATGATGGCGCTGATGGTGCTGATGGTGTTGATGATGATGATGGTGCTGATGGTGCCAATGAAGCTGATGGTGTAAATGGAGCTGATGGTGCTGATGGGGATGATGATGATGATGATGGCGCCAATTGAGCTGATGATGCTGATGGAGCTGCTGATGCTGGTGATGCTGATGGTGCTGATGGTGCTGATGGTGCTGATGGTCCTGATGGAGCTGATGGAGCTGATGGAGCTGATGGTGCTGATGGTGCTGGTGATGCTCATGGTGCTGATGGTGCTGATGGAGCTGATGGTGCTGATGATGCTGATGATGCTGATGGTGCTGATGATGCTGATGGTGCTGATGGTGCTGATGATGCTGATGGTGCTGATGGTGCTGATGATGCTGATGGTGCCGATGGTGCCGATGGTGCCGATGATGCCGATGGTGCCGATGATGCCGATGGTGCTGATGGAGCTGATGGTGCTGACGGAGCTGATGATGCTGATGGTGCTGATGGAGCTGATGGTGCTGATGGTGCCAATGGGGGCAGCAATGGGGGTGCCACCGGGTGCTGATGGTGCCGGTGCCACCACAGTTCCTGTGCCTGAGGAACATCCGCACCTTCCTGACCGCCTGTGCCGACAAGTTCGGGCTCCCGAAGCACCGGCTCTTCGGCGCCTTCGACCTCTTCGATGTCCACGACTTTGGCAAGGTGGGACCCACACGTGTGGGGCAGAGCTGGGGGGGGGGGGGGGGGGAGCTGGGGGTTGAGCTCCCCCTGGCCCCAATGGCCCTTCCATGTGCCCAGGTCATTGAGACCCTCTCGACGCTCTCCTGGACCCCCATCGCCCAGAGCAAAGGCCTCACGTGAGTGGGGAAGAGCTGGGGTGGGCATTCCCAATGGATCCATCATCTGGGTCCTGATTCCTGATGGATCCAGGTCCTGGTTCCTGATGGATCCATCATCTGGGTCCAGGTTCCCAATGGATCCAGGTCTTGGTTCCTGATGGATCCATCATCGGGGTCCCAGTTCCCAATGGATCCATCATCTGGGTCCCAGTTCCAAATGGATCCATCATTCGGATCCCGGTTCCTGATGGATCCAGGTCCTGGTTCCTGATGGATCCATCATCTGGGTCCCAGTTCCAAATGGATCCATCATTCGGATCCCGGTTCCTGATGGATCCAGGTCCTGGTTCCTGATGGATCCATCATTTGGATCCCGGTTCCTGATGGATCCACGTCCTGGTTCCCAATGGATCCATTATCTGGGTCCCAGTTCCCAATGTATCCATCATCTGGGTCCTGGCTCTTGATGGATCAGGGACCTGATTCCTGATGGAACCATCATAGGGGTCCCTGGTTCCTGATGGATCCATCCTCTGGGTTCTACTTCCTGATGGATCCATCATTCAGGTCCTGCTTCCCAATGGATTCATCATCCATATCTTTGTTCTCAATGGATCCATCATCCGGGTCTCTGGTTCCCAATGGATCCATCATCTGGGTCCTGCTTCCCGATGGATCCAAGTGCTGGTTCCCGATGGATCCATCATCTGGATCCTGCTTCCCGATGGATCCAAGTGCTGGTTCCCGATGGATCCATCATTCAGTTCCTGGTTCCCAATGGATCCATCATTCAGTTCCTGGTTCCTGATGGATCCAAGTGCTGGTTCCCAATGGATCCATCATTCAGTTCCTGGTTCCCAATGGATCCATCATTCAGTTCCTGGTTCCTGATGGATCCAAGTGCTGGTTCCCAATGGATCCATCATCTGGATCCTGGGTCCTGATGGATCCATCACCCAGGATGTGTGTCCCCCCCCAGGCCCTTCCCCACTGGTGACTATGTTGGGGACGAGGACATCTACAGCGGCCTCTCCGACCTCATTGAGTGAGTGGGGGCAATGGGGTAATGGGGGCAATGGGGGGCAATGGGGTAATGTGGGCAATGGGGTAATGGGGGCAATGGGGGTAATGGGGCAATGGGGGGCAATGGGGCTATGGGGGGCAATGGGGTAATGGGGGGTAATGGGGGCAATGGGGGCATGGGGGGGGGGCAATGCAATGGGGGGGCAATGGGGGCAATGGGGGCAATGGGGGCAATGGGGGTAATGGGGGCAATGGGGACAATGGGTGCAATGAAGGCAATGGGGTCAATGGGGCTAATGGGGACAATGGGGGCAATGGGGGGCAATGGGTTAACGGGGCAATGGGAGGCAGTGGGGTAATGGGGGGCAATGGGGGGCAATGGGGGGTGTTGGGGCATGAAGAATCATTTGAGGAGTGTCAAAGGGGGGGATTGGGAGGTACTTAGGGGATGCCAGGGAGTACTGGGGGCAATAGAGGGGGATTAGAGGGGTACCTATAAGGGGCGTAGTGGGATATTTAAGGGGTCCCAAGGGATATTAAGTGGGTATTGGTGGGTATTTAAGGGGTGCATGGGGTATTAAAGGGGTATTGGGGTATTTAAGGGGTACGTGAGGTATTGGGTGGTATTGGGGGTATTTAAGGGGTACATGGGGTATTAGGAGGTATTGGGGGTACTTAAGGGGTACATGGGGTATTATGGGTTATAAGGGGGTATTTATGGGGTACATGGGTTATTAGGGGTTATAAGGGGGTATTTATGGAGTACATGGGGTATTAGGGGGGTACTGGGGGTATTTAAGGGGTACATGGGGTATTAGGGAGTATGGGGGGTATTTAAGGGGTACAAGGGGTATTGGGGGTATTGGGGGTATTTAAGGGGTACATGGGGTATTAGGGGGTATGGGGGGTATTTAAGGGGTACAAGGGGTATAGGGGGTATTGGGGGTATTTAAGGGGTACATGGGGTATTGGGGGTATTTAAGGGGTACATGGGGTATTAGGGGGGTATTTGGGGTATTTAAGGGGTACATGAGGTATTAGGGGGGTATTGGGGGTATTTAAGGGGTCCCTGAGGTATTAGGGGGTATTTAAGGGGCACATGGGGTATTGGGGGGTATTGG